>NC_064627.1:187607898-187907898 GCF_023864275.1 Schistocerca cancellata
TAGATCAGTGCTAAATAAAGCAGACACCGCCAATGCTTGGACACTGCAAACTGGCGCGAGTCTGCGATCGTAGACGGCGGTATGATGACGTCACGAAACGATTCATAGGTATTGTATAATACATGAAATGTATCCACAATTGCGAATTTGGACAACCATCAGCTGCATGATGGAATGACGATAATGAAAATCTGTGCCCGACTGAGGCTCAAACACGAATTTCACGCTTATCGCCAGTGGTCGCCTTGCCATTTGGCTATCCGAACGCGACTCACGGCCACACCCAACCATCTCGTCAACCATGTGTCTACAGCCTGTACTCGTGCATCCATTATGTACACTGAGGCGCCAAAGAAATTGGTATAGACATGCGTATTCAAATACAGAGATATGTAAACAGGCAGGATACGGCGCTATATAAAACAAGTATCTGGCGCAGTTGTTAGATCGGTTACTGCTACTACAATGGCAGGTTATCAAAATTTAAGTGAATTTGAACATGGCGGCTGCGCGGTTAGAGGCACCATCTCACTGATTGCGCGGCCCCTCCCGCCGGAGGTTCGAGTCCTCCCTCGGGCATGGGTGTGTGTGTTGTTCTTAGCATAAGTTAGTTTAAGTTGTGTGTAAGTCTAGCGATCGATGACCTTAGCAGTTTGGTCCCATAGGAACTCACACGCATTTGAACATCGTGTTATAATCGGCGCACGAATGATGGGACACCACATATCCGAAATAGCGATGAAGTGGGGATTTTCCCGTACGTACCGTGAATATCAGGAATCCGATAAAACATCAAATCCCCGACATTACTGCGGCCGGAAAAAGATCCTGCAAGAACGGGGCCAACGACGATTGAAGACAATCGTTCAACGTGATAGAAGAGCAACCCTCCCGCAAATTCCTTCAGATTTCAATGCTGGGCCATCAACAAGAGTCAGTGTGCCAACCAGTCAACGAAACATCTTCGGCACGGGCTTTCGGAGCAGAAGGCCCACTCGTGTACCCTTGATGACTGCACGACACAAAGCTTTACGCCTCGGCTGGGCCCGTCAACACCGACACTGGACTGTTGATGACTGGAAACACGTTGCCTGGTCGGACGAGTCTCGTTTCAAATTGCATCGAGCGCGTGGACGTGTACGGGTGTAGAGACAACCTCCTGAATCCACGGACCCTGCATGTCAGCAGGGGACTGTTCAAGCCGGTGGTGGCTCTGTAATGGTGTGGGCCGTGTGTAGTTGCATGATATGGAACCCGTGATACGTTTAGATACGACTCTGACAGGTGACACGTAAGTAAGCATCTTGTCTGATCACTTGCATCCATTCATGTCCATCGTGCATTCCGTCGGACTTGGGCAATCCCAGCAGGACAATGCGACACCCTAGACGTTCAGAATTGCTACAGAGTGGCTCCAGTAACACTCCACGGAGTTTAAACACTTCCGCTGGCCACCAAATTCCCCAGACATGAACATTATTGAGCATATCTGCGATGCCTTGGAACGTACTGTTCAGTAGAGAACTCCACCCCCTCGTACTCTTACGAATTTATGGACAGCCCTACCGGATTCATGGTGTCACTTTCCTCCAGCACTTCTCAGACATTAGTCGAGTCGATGCCACGTCGTGTTGCGTGCTCGCGAGAACCCCACACGATATTAGGCGGTTGTACCAGTTTCTTTGACTCCTCAGTATAATACATGAAATGTATTCGAAATAGCGAACATGGATAACCATCGACTATATAATGGAATGACGACAATGAAAATCTGTGCAGGACCGAGACTCAAACCCGGATTTTACCATTTGGCTGTCCGTGCGCGACTTACGGCCAGACGCAAACTTCCATATGTTGTCAACCATGTGTCTACAACCTGTACTCGTACATCCATTATGTACATTCCCGTACACAGGAGACAGTTTACTTGAAAGTCGCTTTCGCGGTGGCGGCGGATAAATACGATATTGCAATGCCTCTGTTATTCTGAATTACGAATCCTGTGAAATCTTGGAGATATTTAATGAACAGCCCTGAATACAGGGTTGGTCAAAATTATGTTAATGGTAGAAACAACTTATTAACTTTACATACATCTGTAAACGAAGTACATCGAATGTGCTAAATATCTGCTAACTTGACTGTTCGCCATCACACACAACACATAAAAATCAAGGATTTACAGTAGCATTGACAGCCCTTACACACATTTCACTGGGACGTCACATCTCGTAAACCGTTCTGTAGGTCACTGATGTCGCGAACTTTTCTACTGTAAACGCGCTCCTTTACCATGCCCCCTCACCAGAAATCACAAGGTGGTAGGTCAGGAGATTGGGAGCGCCGTCTTGCTGGAAATACCCTAGTACGGCGGATATCTAGTGGCAGCTCATCAGTTACGTTTCTGCGCCAATGTTAAACCTTGGGCGAATTGTATGTGGTATGGTCGCATCCCAAAGCCGTGTTTCAAGATGCGCCACGCCGTTTTTCTGAGGAATTCCTGTTTCCAAACTGCATCGTGCGCTGGATTTCGGAGGACTCTGCAACACGTCTTCCTGTACAACAGCGATGTTTTGTCCACATCTTCCTGATTTTGGATGTCTTGCACTGCCTCGATAATCGTTAGCTACCAATCCAGTATCCATAAAATGCTTGTAGATGCGGTTCACTGTAAAACAACGTGGTGGCTCACATGCAAATTACTGTCTAAACTTCTCACCGACAAGAGGCGGCGAACCATACACTTCGATCGAGCTTGTTGCATATCTTATAATGAAATTCCAATGATCAGCTGTGCAACAACTAAAAATACTATAGAACACTAGTTGCAATACATGTCAATAAATTATTTCTGCCCTGTTTGTGTTATGTCTATTTCAGTGTTAACATAATTTTGACTAACTTTGCATTTGTTTAATTTGACTCAGTAACACTCTTAAATATCGCCCATCGGTATTCACGGTCCGCCCTTAATATGGTGTCACGTGACACGTTCGAGTCCAGCTAAAGTACAAAGCGTCGGGAAACCACGATTTGGCTGCATCCGATTGGTCAGAGCCCACAGTACAGTCTGATGTGACTATTACCATTGGCCTTTGTGACATGATCTCTCTCTCTCTTATCGACATAGCAGCTGTCTGTCTCACCAGTTGCGTATAAGCGTTCATTAATCTTCGTAAGAACAAAGCAATCTTGTCCCTTACAACAGTTGTAGATTCCGAATACGGCAACCATGCCCAACATAGCTCTCTCTGTTCACCTGCCTGGTAACTAAGCAATCTTGTCCCGTACAACTGGCGTGGATTCCCAACACTCCAACCATGCCCAACGCAGCTCTCACTGTTCACACGAGGTATACCAGGACCCACCGATAGAAATCTGCTGTTGCTGAATTTGTTTGAAAAATACCATCGCATTGGAGATGTAGCCAGAAGTGCATCTTCATATTTTCGCTGCGCAAATACTGATCCATAAAATTTCGGGCGTGCAGCCGCATCTTCGGGAGATGGCTGGAAGGTATTCAGCCGAAATATTAGAAGAATAAGTCAAATTTATGCGGCCGCACGTCAGACATTTTATGGATCATGTAGCTAGAAACTTTTGCGCAGACAGAACGCAGGACAAATAAATCCTGAAATGATGTTATCAGCGCCGAGGTTAGTTTGAACACCACAGTTACTCTGTTGGTGATGGTATGTCCTTTGAAATAACTTACCTTTTGATAGGAGACAAACATTGCCAGAGGCTAAATAAGAGGTTCAAAAATGGTTCAAATGGCTCTGAGCACTATGGGACTTAACATCTGAGATCATCAGTCCCCTAGAACTTAAAACTACTTAAACCTAACTAATCTAAGTACATCACACACATCCATGCCCGAGGCAGGATTCGAACCTGCGACCGTAGCGGTCGCGCGATTCCAGACTGAAGCACCTAGAACCGCTCGGCCTAAATAAAAGTGACATTAAAATTCTAGTATTGACGTGGCATCGAATCCGAGACCTTACGTGATACAAATGTTGTAGACACACAACTGTCCATGATATAAAGACATTTTAATGACATAGAAAAATAAATAGCATTAGCTGCAATCTCCAATTCCCACAACTGATGTGGCCGTGTACGAGGAAGTTTTGTACGCAGAAATTGTAATTTCTAATCAGATTTTCACGATATATCAGTATCGTTCAGTGAATGACAAGTAAAAAGGAAAAAGTAAATTTCAACACCCTAATAAAGGTTAAAAAAAAGGACATGTTTTGTCTACGCGTTTAATGAAGTATAACGCGAGTGATTCGTCGTATACAAATATGCGTAATATCGCGGGGTAATGTAAAATACACTCCTGGAAATGGAAAAAAGAACACATTGACACCGGTGTGTCAGACCCACCATACTTGCTCCGGACACTGCGAGAGGGCTGTACAAGCAATGATCACACGCACGGCACAGCGGACACACCAGGAACCGCGGTGTTGGCCGTCGAATGGCGCTAGCTGCGCGGCATTTGTGCACCGCCGCCGTCAGTGTCAGCCAGTTTGCCGTGGCATACGGAGCTCCATCGCAGTCTTTAACACTGGTAGCATGCCGCGACAGCGTGGACGTGAACCGTATGTGCAGTTGACGGACTTTGAGCGAGGGCGTATAGTGGGCATGCGGGAGGCCGGGTGGACGTACCGCCGAATTGCTCAACACGTGGGGCGTGAGGTCTCCACAGTACATCGATGTTGTCGCCAGTGGTCGGCGGAAGGTGCACGTGCCCGTCGACCTGGGACCGGACCGCAGCGACGCACGGATGCACGCCAAGACCGTAGGATCCTACGCAGTGCCGTAGGGGACCGCACCGCCACTTCCCAGCAAATTAGGGACACTGTTGCTCCTGGGGTATCGGCGAGGACCATTCGCAACCGTCTCCATGAAGCTGGGCTACGGTCCCGCACACCGTTAGGCCGTCTTCCGCTCACGCCCCAACATCGTGCAGCCCGCCTCCAGTGGTGTCGCGACAGGCGTGAATGGAGGGACGAATGGAGACGTGTCGTCTTCAGCGATGAGAGTCGCTTCTGCCTTGGCGCCAATGATGGTCGTATGCGTGTTTGGCGCCGTGCAGGTGAGCGCCACAATCAGGACTGCATACGACCGAGGCACACAGGGCCAACACCCGGCATCATGGTGTGGGGAGCGATCTCCTACACTGGCCGTACACCACTGGTGATCGTCGAGGGGACACTCAATAGTGCACGGTACATCCAAACCGTCATCGAACCCATCGTTCTACCATTCCTAGACCGGCAAGGGAACTTGCTGTTCCAACAGGACAATGCACGTCCGCATGTATCCCGTGCCACCCAACGTGCTCTATAAGGTGTAAGTCAACTACCCTGGCCAGCAAGATCTCCGGATCTGTCCCCCATTGAGCATGTTTGGGACTGGATGAAGCGTCGTCTCACGCGGTCTGCACGTCCAGCACGAACGCTGGTCCAACTGAGGCGCCAGGTGGAAATGGCATGGCAAGCCGTTCCACAGGACTACATCCAGCATCTCTACGATCGTCTCCATGGGAGAATAGCAGCCTGCATTGCTGCGAAAGGTGGATATACACTGTACTAGTGCCGACATTGTGCATGCTCTGTTGCCTGTGTCTATGTGCCTGTGGTTCTGTCAGTGTGATCATGTGATGTATCTGACCCCAGGAATGTGTCAATAAAGTTTCCCCTTCCTGGGACAATGAATTCACGGTGTTCTTATTTCAATTTCCAGGAGTGTAGTTCAGTTGTAAGATCAAGGAAACAGTGGTACACATTTTATCGTATTACGTCTTAAACAGGAGATCGATCAAAAGTTTATATAATATGTTTCCAGAAATAAATGCAAGATCCACAGAGAATGACGTATAGTTGTCGAAACCGTTGTGTTCTGCATTAAGCAGAGTTTACTTTTTTAACCGTACGGTCTGATTAGCTACTGTTTTTCATTAACATCTGGAAATTACTGCCACAGAGATTACTTTCGGAAAAACTGTTACAATTTTACTATTATTTTATTTTTGGATGTCTGTATGTGCTATGAAATCGAGTGAAGGCTAACACATTTTATGAGCACGCCTGTCCTTAGTCACCACGTCACTGTTAGATTCATCTTTGTATTTCAGAGATTCGGTGAGAATGAGGTCAGCACATATTTCTCTGCAAAGTATGGCTGGAACAGTATGTACTTGCGTTTTTAGGGTCTTACCACATAGAACACAACCTCCCGAGGTCATCTCAAATGGAAAGTGTAAAGAAATGTTTCCTCAGTGCCAGAATCGGCCGGTTGAGACCAGATAGCACACGGTGCGTCGTTTCGTTTTACCCCTCTCACGAGACTATTTTTATAATAATGACATCATTAAAAATTTCAGCCCTTCTTCACCCGTGCTAGAATCACGTCAGTATTCACGGGCAAGGAGTGGTTTCCCAGAGATATAAAAAAACGGCAGTTACTGGGTAGATCTTGCCTCACTGTTCTCCCATACTTTGCAACTGAAGCATTTGGGACTTGGTTGTATTTCTGTGACGCTGATAAATTTCCTGCAGACAAAGTTCAGAGGTACTGTTTATATGCGAACGTCTGAAAAAGAACGCCATATATTATAGTGGTTTTGTGTTACGGTAGTCAATTTATTTAATTCAGCTCCACGTCAAGAAGCCAGTTACGTAGTTCTCATTTCTGTGTCTCTGTGGTAAACATAAGATGCTCCAATTAAGTGTTAGTAAATACGTAGTTATATAACATACTTTAGTATAAAAGTTGCAATAAAATATTTAACAAGGATTGACTAATGTTAAATAAAAATGATGTAAGGAAATGATAATAAAAAATTACAGGTTCATGTATATACATGTAACCATACAGACACATATACCAGTTGCCATACAGATATTTATACCAATTGCTATACAGTCACATACTCCAACAAACACACACACACACACACACACACACACACACACACACACACACAGAGAGAGAGAGAGAGAGAGAGAGAGAGAGAGAGAGAGAGAGAGAAATCACAGGCATGCTCTCAAATTTTGGCAATAACATTCTGTAGTTGGCGACAGTATCCAAGACAAAATGTGAATAAAATGTGTATTAACATTCTCACTGCAGTGCAAGTGATAATTTTAAAGACTGTAAGTGGAACAGTAGCTTTAAAACCAACGAAGCAAGCACTGATCAGCATCTACGAACCTTGTAAGGGCCGGCCGGGCTGGCCGAGCGCTTCTAGGCGCTACAGTCTGGAACCGCGCGACCGCTACGGTCGCAGGTTCGAATCCTGCCTCGGCGATGGATGTGTGTGATGTTCTTAGGTTAATTAAGTGTAAGTAGTTCTAAGTTCTAGGGGTCAGATGACCTCAGAAGTTAAGTCCCATAGTGCTCAGAGCCATTTGAACCTAGTAAGGAAACGTTTAGGCTATTATTACGAGGGTTGACTGAAAAGTAATGCCTCCACCTTCGTAACTCTTCAACAGTTGGCAGCATTGGTAAGCGGCACGTACTGGCTAGTTCCGTAGCCTCTTCTCCACAGCTCCAATTAGCGGAAAGCCTTAGCATTGAACAGTTGTGTTGTATACAGTGTAAAGTATGGAACCCTGTGCAGACGGTCAGTCAATACGATTTAAGCAACGTGCAGTCATTGCATTCTTGACAGCAGAAGGTGTCACCCAAAAGGATATTCATCAGAGAATGAAAGCAGTTTATGGTGATCGTGTTGATGTGAGTACTTCGCGTTTTTGGGCGAGTAAGTTTAAAGATGCTGAGGTGGGAACATCTGACCTGTGTAACAAACAAATCCTGTGACAGCAACCACCGAGTTTCACAAGCAAAATATTGACAGATTGATTCAGAACGATCGTCGTATCTCTCAGAGAGAAAATTCAAGTACAATCGACACTTCACAAGACTGTGTGGGTCACATTATTGCTTTGGTTGGCTATCGGAAGGTTTGTGCATGATGGGTACCCTGGATGCTGACTCCTGAAATGAAAGAGCACAGACTTGAAATTTGCCAGGAATTCCTCTCGCGTTATGAGAATGAAGATGCACAGTACTCACATCAACACAATGACCATAAACTGCTTTCATTCTCTGATGAATTTCCTTTGGGGTGACACCTTCTGCTGCCAAGAATTCAACGACTGCACTTTGCTTAAGTCGCGTTGACCGACTGTATGCACAGGGTTCCATACTTTACACTGTAACAACACAACCGTTCAGTGCTAAGGGTTCCCACCAACTGGAGCTGTAGAGAAGAGGCTACGGATCCTGCCACTTACCAATGCTGCCAACTGTTTACTTTTCATTCAACCCTCGTATTTCATAGTAAGTCATAAAGTGCCAAACGGTAATGCCTGACATCTAGGCTGCCCTGCATGATTGGTATGTTGTGCAGGTACTATCAGAATGAGTTCCAGAGGGTTTGTGTGTGGATTGGTGTGGCTGAGCAGAGACAGAGGGGGCAGAAGGAGATGGGGAGTGATTGGGGAGTGATAGAGGTGGGAGTAGGAGATGGACAGAGACAGAGGGGAGAGAGGAGCAGGGGAGAGAGGAGCAGGAGATGAACAAAGAAAAGGGGCCAGGAGGAGACGAACGGATTGAGATGGGAGGAGATGGGTAGTGAGAGGGAGAGAATGGGATGGACAGATAGAGGTGGGACTAGGAAAAGGACAGAGACAAGCGATTGGAAGAGACAGATACAGAGAGGAGGGATGAGGAGATAGGCAGAGAGAGAGGGGAGGAGATGTGTGGAATGTATGCGCCGCACGCGTAGGTGGGGTATACCGCGGGTAAAAGGTTAGTATGTATATATTTCAGGCGACTAATTATGTCCTTCAGAAAGTAATGGGGAAACGCATATGACGTGATAAAACTGCTTTTATTAAGTTACTCATAGGCATAATCAGTGGTTTGAAAACATACATATTTATATGTATACTATACTATTTTGTTTTACCTATTTCACTGTACTCTCAGGTTATTAAAAAAGTGAAAAATTAAAAGACCTATACGAAACTAAGACAACGTATACAAAAGGCAGGAAAACTCGCAAGTCCCTAACCAACACACACCAGGTGACGTGACAAATATCAGTCTAACATTTAAAATAATTTTTGCCGTTTCTGTTCATATTTCTGGTCAGTGTAAGTGTTTTCGCTGCTCAAGTATTATAAAACCTTCTTTCGTGGAAGAACACTCGAAGAAAAATATCTACAAATCTATAAAGCAACTCCTGACAGCCGAGAATTAATGCTATTTCGATAAAGTTTGAGCTCACCAGCTATTTATTCATTCATTTGTCGAAATTTTTCCCCATTAACATTGTCACGTCTGGTGTCGTTGTATTACTCTTTTCACGAACATATAAATTTCGTCAAAGTAGTTTCATAAACTAGCCGGCCAGTGTGGCCGAGCGGTTCTAGACACTTCAGTCTGGAACCGTGCGATCGCTACGGTCGTTGGTTCGAATCCTGCCTTGGGCATGGATGTGTGTGTTGTCCTTAGGTTAGTTAGGTTTAAGTAGTTCTAAGTTCTAGGTGACTGGTGAACTCAGATGTTAAGTCTCATACTGCTCAGAGCCATTTGAACCATTTGAGTTTCATAAACTGATGGTGTCTTCAATATCTAAGTAGATAAATATGTTTCAGTAACATCGGCGTGAAATCTCGTTCCGATATCTACATCCGTTAGAACTTTAGCGATATCCACATAGCCGCGCGGGATTAGCCGAGCGATCTCAGACGCTGCAGTCATGGACTGTGCGGCTGATCCCGGCGGAGGTTCGAGTCCTCCCTCGGGCATGGGTGTGTGTGTGTTTGTCCTTAGGATAATTTAGGTTAAGTGGTGTGTAAGCTTAGGGACTGATGACTTTAGCAGTTCAGTCCCATAAGATTTCATACACATTTTTGTGATATCTACATATACATCGGCATCTATACTCCGCAAGACAGCTTATGGTGTGCGACGGTGACTATTTTAAGTACCTCTGTCTCTTCCCGCCCCTATTCCTGTTCCAGTCGCGAGTAGTGCGCGAGAAGAACCATTGTAAGCAAGCCTCCATGTGAGTTTGAATATCTCTGATTTTCCTTTCGCTTTATTTTCGTGAGATACGCGTAGGATGAAGCAGTATATTGGTTGCCTCTTCTAGGAACAAAAAGCTCTCGAAATTTTAACAGCAGAAAACGCCGTAAAGCACGACACTTCTCTGGCAGATCCTGTTATTAGGTCTTCATAGCAGTAATCTCGACGCAAGCGTCGTTCGTCGCCTTGAGATTGTGGAAAAACAGCCAAGTGTGTGGCAACATTGATTTATTTTGCAGTTTTTCTTTTTTTTTTCACCGATCTTTTAAATTCGAGCGATGCACTAATAATAATTGGACAGCTGCACCGCACTTGATATCTCAAGATTGGTTTGAAATGCACCCCAGCCAGTGTCAAGTCGAATGCGATCGTTGATGCGTGCGTCTCTGTTGTTTGGATCAGTGATTGTCCAATGAGAGGGTATACCGCTGTGTTGGCCTATGGAACGGTTTTGTAGTTGGCCTGCATGTGCGCAAGGGTGCTTGTCACACGTAAGTCCCCTCCCTGCTACTGGCCCACATCGGTTAGGGGTTCGGTTACAGGGGATGATTACTGAGTGGCAGCTGGCCGCCGGCTGTTCCACCCCAATGGCGAGAACATCTGCCGGCTCGGAAAATCCGTTACTGGGGCGGGCGCGTGCCTTACCGCCCCTCACGGGCGTCGTGCTGTGTGTGTCTGTGTGTGTGTACGCAGGCCAGCTGACTTTCTAACCTGCTGCCGGACAGAACTAGCGATGTGGTGAAGATGGCAACCGAAGTTCTGAGTCGGAGACAAAGGTGCAGTCGGTATACGTAATTATTATTTCTAAATAAAAAGCTGCGTTGTGTAAAAATGTCAGTATTCTTCTTCTCTTCAAGGAGTAGTCTTATAGCATATTCAGTCTTCATTCAAGCCATCTTTTCCTAGGTCGTCCTAAATCTCTCTTTCCTATCCTGATTTAGGTTTTCCGTGATTTCCCTAAATCGCTTCAGGCGAATGCCGGGATGGTTCCTTTGACAGGGCACGGCCGACTTCCGTCCGCATCATTCCCTAATCCGATTAAACCGATGACCTCGCTGTTTGGTCTCCTCCCCCAAATCAACCCAACCCAACCCCAACCATTTTTCCTGCAAATTAGTGGCAACTTAGGTAACAATGATGGACGTGCGTAGCGATCACGCACCTTTCTCTCCATAGCAGACTTTAGAGGAGTTCTGGCGTCTTGGAACACAGCATCACCACTTTGGAACAGTTGATACTGTACCACGGGATGGACCTGTTCAGCCAAAATTGCCACATAATCCTTGGCAGTAGTGCGATCCTGTAATGGGCCCATGGAATACCATGAAATTGCTGCTCAAATCATCCGCCATGTTTTACTCTTGGGACGTAAACTCGGCCAGCATTAGGAAGCAGCGTGAAACAAATTCATCCGACCAAATAACAAACTTCCATAGCTCACAGGCCAGGTTTGATAACTTCGGCACCACATCTTCCTGTTACGGGCATTTGCAACATTGATACTTGGTTTTGAAATTTCAAAAAAATGGTTCAAATGGCTCTGAGTACTATGGGACTTAACTTCTAAGGTCATCAGTCGCCTAGAACTTAAAACTACTTAAACCTAACTAACCTAAGGACATCACACACATCCATACCCGAGGCAGGATTCGAACCTGCGACCGTAGCGGTCGCGCGGTTCCAAACTGTAGCTCCTAGAACCGCTCGGCCACCCCGGCCGGCTTTGAAACTTCAACTCGCCCTGCAATTCCGCACTCGCAGCTCCATGAGTGTTGTTTTGGTGCTGACAGGGTTTCGCGAGTTTGACATTCAGCTCTTTAGTGACGTTTGCAGCTTTCGTCCTCTTATTTATCTGTCGCCCTAAACACATCATCATCATCATCATCATCATCATATTGATCATTAGAGTTCTCTTCAACGACCGCCCGTCACGATCACTCAACATACACTTTTGTCCTCGTCGTGACTTAGGGGACGACATTTTTTTCCTTCCATGCGGGTATAAATCTTCGATACGATGCCTATTGAAACGCCAAACACTTTGGCTACTTTCGTTACGATAGCACCTACCATACGAGCACCAACAATTTGCTCTCATTGGCATGCACTTAGCCCCGACATAATGTACCCACAAGTAAGCAGAACTCTCTTCTGATCACGACTGGACTTGCAACGTATTGAGGGGATTGCACAGGTGTCGTTCACGATCAGATACAACAGTGCAACTTGCAGGCGTGCCTAGCATCAGCATTTATGTTCAGGCATGAATTTCCCGCGGCGTTTCCATATTTTTGGCCACCTGCTGTATTTCACGGTAGTCATATAAAAATCAGTCTTGAGATAAATTAGTTTTTCGCGCCTGTCGATGTTTATGACGTCATATTGCCTATACTGCTTTCCATGCAATGATACACTATTGGCATTAAAATTGCTACACCACGAAGATGACGTGCAATAGACGCGAAATTTAACCGACAGGAAGAACATGCTGTGATGTGTAAATGATTAGCTTTTCAGAGTATTCACACAAGGTTGACGCCGGTGGTGACACCTACAACGTGCTGACATGAGGAACGTTTCCAACCGATTTCTCATATCCAAACAGCAGTTGACCAGCGTTGCCAGGTGAAACGTTGTTGTGATACCTCGTATACGAAGGACAAATGCGTACCATCACCTTTCCGGCTTTGATAAAGGTCGGATTGTAGCCTATCGCGATTGCGGTTTATCTATCGCGACATTGCTGCCCGCGTTGGTCGAGATCCAGTGACTGTTAGCAGGATATGGAATCGGAGTGTTCAGGAGGGTAATACGGAACGCCGTGCTGGATCCCAACGGCCTCGTATCACTAGCAGTCGAGAAGACAGGCATCTTATCCGCATGGCCGTAACGGATCGTGCAGCACCCTCTCGATCCCTGAGTCAACAGATGGGGACGTTTGCAAGACAGCAACCATCTGCACGAACAGTTCGACGACGTTTGCAGCAGCATGGACTATCAGCTAGGAGACCATGGCTGCGGTTACCCTTGACGCTGTATCACAGACAGGAGCGCCTGCGATGGTGTACTCAAGGACGAACCTGGGTGCACGACTGGCAAAACGTCATTTTTTCGGATGAATCCAGGTTCTGTTTACAGCATCGTGATGGTCGCATCCGTATTTGGCGACATCGCGGTGTACGCACATTGGAAGCGAGTATTCGTCATCGCCATACTGGCGTATCACCCGGCGTGATGGTATGGGGTGCCATTGGTTACACGTCTCGGTCACCTCTTGTTCGCATTGACGGCACTTCGAACAGTGGACGTTACATTTCAGATGTGTTACGACCCGTGGCTCTAACCTTCATTCGATCGCTGCGAAACCCTACATTTCAGCAGGATAATGCACGACCTCATGTTTCTGGATACAGGAAATGTTCGATTGCTGCCCTGGCCAGCACATTCTCCAGAGCTCTCACGAATTGAAAACGTCTGGTCAATGGTGGCCGAGCAACTGACTCGTCACAATATGCCAGTCACTACTCTTGGTGAATTGTGGTATCGTGTTGATGCTGCATGGGCAGCTGTACCCGTACACGCTATCCAAGCTCTGTTTGACTCAATGCTCAGGCGTTTCAAGGCCGTTATTACGGCCAGAGGTGGTTGTTCTGGGTACTGATTTCTGAGGATCTAAGCACCCAAATTGCGTGAAAATGTAATCACATGTCAGTTCTAGTATAATATATTTGTCCAATGAATACCCGTTTATCATCTGCATTTCTTATTGGTGTGGCAATTTTAATGGCCAGTAGTGTATTAGGAATGTGGTTTTACTGCGAATTACTTACTCTACGTAATTAACGGCTAGTGTAGGCGATCATGACTATTTTTTCGCTCGATCGACTTCACCCGCCCCATAATAGAAATAAACGTGTAGTGATCTTTTGTCAGTCGGGTGGGATCATTTCGCGCGCATGACTAATACGTGGATCGATCGGGTACGATACATGGACAATGGGGGAAAAATGAGAAAAAAATAGATTTTATCTTGAATGAAGCAGCACTATTAGGTGCCCTTAACCAGCCTATTGACTGGGGCCCTAGAATACGTTTCTGACTGCGTAATAAAAGTTCAGCTCCATGCTAATATCAGAAGATTACTCCATCATAAACAATGAGTGAATAGTTAGCACAGCTTCACCCACTGGAATTACTGTACTAATAAAAAGAGCCTCCATACTCTGTAATAAAATGGATGTAAGTAATCAGACTGGCACACGCATTCTCTTAGCAAAATAAACGATCTGTCTTTGAACTAAAAATCTGAAAGTGTATATTGGTCACGTCAGAATGGATACAGATCTACTACTGACTATATACAATCCATTTTCAGTGTTCATTCCTCAGAAAGCAGCGCCTGGCTGTGATCCCCGTGTGTCTCGTTCCATGCCAGCCGTTCCTCGCTTCTACCGCGTCTACTTTGATCTGCCGAGTACTCCCTTCCCCCGGGATTCGAAGCTGGGTGGCGGTTCGGAAGTTCTTAGGTGACGAAGATGTGAAACAGACATTCTCCACAAATAGTAATACAAGAGACGTCTTACAACGAGTTAGAGGGAAAAAATCGACTAAAGAACATAATGAAACGAAGAGTTATAATGGGTGCACGTATGTTGCGCAGTTAGTCGTTGCTGGAAACAATAACAAAAGACATGGTAGATGGAATGAATTGTCGGGGGGAGGTCTAGATACGACTACATAAAGAAGATAACCGATGAACTGGTAAGCGGCACATATGCTGAAACAGAGAGAATGGCTGGCAAGCGACAAAAATGCTGCATCAAACCAACTTCAGGATTAATGACGGAAGCAATATTTGAGATGATACTTTTATATATAATAGACTCTGTGAAGAATAAAGTTTTTTTTTAAATGGCTACAACGAGTCGGCGTTGGTGGTGGTAGCATTTTTATGTCCCTATAACCGGTTTCAAGTCGACTAGCGACAATCTGCAGGCGTTACTGTCCCCAGTAATAGTCATTAACACTGTGGCGGATTCTTTTTTTTCTATCTTGCCGCAGCTATTCAATTCTCCACCCTCGATCGCCGCCCCCAGTGCTATGATCGTTCACTGTGAACTGATGAGTCGCTAGGCGACTTCAAACCAGTAATGGGAAAATAAAAATTGTACCGTCACCAAAGGCGGCTGGTTGCAGTCATTTCTCAGAAATCCATAAAACACTTCAAATAAACATCGATTTTGAGATGTCAACAAGTACTTGTGCCCTTCTTATTACAGATAAAATACTTAGTACACCCACTATTAAATACAAGACAAGTGAAAGCCCATTGCAGTATGTCTTGGGAAGAACTGAAATCAAACCCGACGAAGTTTTAGAGTTACGCCAAAATGTCAATCTACGCATTAGACACACTCCTTGCTACTGTTTAACCTCATACTACGGATGAGAATTGCGTTCCTGATATTCCAGTGCTGCAGGGCCTCAATTACCTTAATTCAAGTAAATGTGTGTCGTAAAACATGTTCATTTTAGAAAGTTGGGTTTTAATTATTTGAAATTCAGAACATAAATAGATAAATTTCGCCCGTTATTACCCGCTTACGTCGTTCCCAAAAATTTTGTTTGCTATTTTGACTAAAACGAACGATTACCTTTAAATGGACTGCCTAGCAAGGAAACACATTAAACAAAAAACTGTTTCTTTCATAAAAATTATGATATCGTCCGAAAACTTAATTTGAAATACGGCTATAGCTTTGCGTGATTTGCTTCATTTAACTGAAGACATTGAAATATCTCGAAAATTACACATCGGACCAAAACAAGTTATAAGTCCAATATCTCTGTCTCAGAGGGGACATCCATACATCCCACACTCGACCCACCACCGCCCCCCGTGCGTGCGTGGCGTTGGTAACTTTGAAATCTTCAATGGGAACTCCCGTTTTTTATTGCGGATTACGATTCTATGGCAAAATCTACATACATTTTGTCTGAAGCAGTTTCTTCATTTCGCCACAGATGGCGCTGTAATCAGAGGAATAGAAATGACTACACATTGACAATTTACGACATGCTACTGAATATCCAGTGGCACATCGGACGCCACCTTCACGCTGCGGCGGTAGGACAGGCCATTAGTTAATAACTTCTAGTTGGAAACGTCATTCCGAAAGTCATATTCCTCCGACAAATTGAACAGGGGGCTACTTGACGTGTCATCGTGGCCGTGTAGCCAACGACATATCGTAAAGACTGCGACGGTAGCTCACGTATCGTGCAGACGTAGAGCATATGGCGGCTCCAAACATTACAATACTTGCGCAGTGTTTATTGCTTGCACACCTCCCTACCATTTCGAGAACAGACGTGCAAGTGGACGACCACAACAGAACAAAATTAAATGATCCTCATTTATGGAGAATGTAGGAGAAATGGTGAGGCTGTTGTTGCCTTGTATGCTCTCGTTCGTTCTTTTACAAGATTGTCAACGCCTTTATGTCTGACGACAAAAGGAAAGGAAGCAAACGTGAAGCTAGTGAAATAGCTGTACTTCCGGCAATGCACCACAACCCAAGGATAAGCAGCCGGCAATTACACAGCGATTTCGGTATGTATGTAGGTAGTATTGTCACAATACTACATCGTCATAAGTATCATCCATACCACATGTGACTGCATCAAGAACTTCAAGGCGCCAGTTTCCATAACCGGGTAGTGTTTTGTGAATGGGCACGTCAACAAATGCAAACGACCCCCACGTTCTTTGCTGAGGTACTATTTTCAAATGAGTGTACATTCACAAACCATGGTAGCGTTAAGGGGAGCCGGAGGTGGTCAAATCCAAAAAAATTACGATTTTTTTTTTTTGCTACCGAAAATTAATTGGAACATTCGTCTTTAATGTAAACTTTGAATTATTGTTCTACTCGCCCTAGAAGTGGAGTTATTACCATTTTCCCCCACGAGTGCAGAGGAAATGGGCGGCCGCTGAATGCATCTAACACCCTCTCGTGACTTCCTGGCGAACTGCTTGGGATTTTCTCGGCCTTTTACGCATACAGCGCCTTATGTTACGCATACAGCGAGTGTGCAAGGGTTGGCTACATTGTTTTCTGTGATAAATGAAGCGCTAAGAGCGCGGAACATCGTCTCTTTGCTGTTTACCGTTTCGGCTTCGAAGGCTCATACAAACTTTGGGTTCAAGTAAGCTCAATGATGGAAAGACAATAGGAGGGAGAGGCAGGCTTACTGATGAGGTGATTGAACGTCTAGAAAGATACTATGGGTAAGCTATAAGGCAAAATACTAGTAATGTTAGTGACATGCGAAAAGCAGTGTGAGCATTGTTCCTTCATACTGCCTCTTCCAATGAATACCCTCAACACAGCCTGTGCCCAAAAGATTCCTGGTGCAAATATAATGCAAAAAAAAGGACTATGATCACAAACATGGTTTGCCAGCAGCTGTGATAAATGCAATAAAATCAATTTTTCATGACTTAGCACAGCCAGAATTGTTACACAAATGTCTACACGGAAAGACGCAGAATCCTAATGAGAGCGTAATCAATTTGATTTGGAAAGTGATTCCTAAAAGGGTGTTTGTAAGCATAAAAACACTGCACTTTGGCATTTATGATGCAATAGCAACCTACAACCAAGGGAACAGTGTGAAGTTCTGAAGACATTAGGATTTACAGCTGGGGTGAACACTCTACGAGCACTAAGAAATATCGACAGAGAAAGGATAAGAGGAGCAGAAAGAAGAGAAAGGCATATGAAGTATGATGGAACAACAGGCCAGAAAAGAAGACAGAAGAGGAAGCTTTTGGAGGATGAAGAAGAAGACCCTGATAATCCATCGTATAGTGCAGGAATGTATTGAGAAACTTTGATAGCCATTTCCCGTAAATTAGAATTTTTCGAATATAAGGAACATTTTCTCAAAATCCACTCAAGCTAGAGAGATGAAATTTTTATGCAGCACTCCTAGTGGCCAAACTTACATTGTAACTCAGCCATTTGGCAATATGTTCAGTAATTTCATTTCAGTTTAATTATAAAGCAATTATTTGTAAAAAATTTGGGTCATTAATAAAAAAAATAATTGGAAGGAGACTAGAAAAGATACTCGAAAATTCCTCTGTCATAATTGCAATACTAAACCACCCTATATATAAAAAAATTCAAATTTTTCTATTTAGTAGTTTATTCATAAATGTTCCCCAAACTTAGTGATTTTAACATGGGCAGCATAGGCACCTCCGGCTCCCCTTAACCAGCATAACATGTATTACTGGAGTATAGACAATCCCCACTGGTTACGGCAAGTTATATGAAGATATGAATATGGTATCTGTTCTTTCGGACATGTCCGGAAGAACAGATACCATTGGTGATCTTGCAGCTCTCGAAGAATGAGATCACAATGAAATCCAGACATTTAGCTGCTTACAGGCGTTGATATACTTCAACGGGGACAGTTGAAAATGTGTGCCCCGACCGGCCCGGCACCTCCTGCTTACATGGCAGCCCCTGATGTCTGAGCCACCGAGGACACAGAGGATAGTGCGACTGCAGGGACTTATCTCTGGAACGCTCCCCGTGACACCCACATTTCCAATTTACATGGCCGAAAGAACAGATACCATCTTCATATAGATAAGGCTTACCGGACAATGATCTTATTCAGTGCGGATGCACTTACATTGCCCGAACTTTTACGGGAATCGGTAGATTGACTGTCGCGAGTAATGAGTATAGTGGGCAGGAGCACTACAAATGTAGTGTGTGGACAGTAAGTTGGGAATGTGGGTCTCACGGGGAGCGTGCCAGAGATAAGTCGCTGCAGTCGCACTATCCTCTGTGTCCTCGGTGGCTCAGGCGTATAGAGCGTCTGCCATGTAAGCAGAGAGCCGGTGTTCGAGTCCCTGTCGGGGCACACATTTCAACTGTCCCCGTTGCTATTTATCGATGCCTGTAAGCAGCTAAAGGTCTGTGTTTAATTGTGATTTCAATCAACGACCTTGGTCGGTTAACGTATGGTGTGGCATCATGGGGAACAAACTCATTGGTCCGAATTTTATCGATGGCACTTTAAATGGACGCAGATATCGAGCGTTTTTGGTACAGAAACTACCGATACTACTGCAGGCTGATGTCCTAGAAGTTCGACAACGTATGTGCTTTCAGCAGGACGGCTGCCCAGCGCATTACGCGAATGAAGCACGGGAGGTATTAGACCGTGTTTACACTGGTCGGTGGCTCGGGAAAGGTGGTCCTCTTAATTGGCCCATCAGGTCGTAGGATTTGACGTCGCTGGATATTTTTTCTGTGGCGATATTTAGAAGATAAGGTGTGCCAGGAAGTTCCAACAGGCCGTGAAGACATGGTCGACCGCATCAGAAACGCCTGTGCTGACACTCCCGCAGTTATGCTTCCATGTACGGTCATTTGAAAAGCAGATACCTGAGTGTATTGAAGTTGGTAAAGCAGAGTGGCGTTTGCCTCGAGCCACGGCCACAGCGGCGCGTCGAGTAGTCCCCTGTTCGATATGTCGGAGGAATACAACGTTGCAAATGGGGTTCCCATTTAGAAGTTGCGAAATAATGGCCTGACCTGCCCTCGCAGCATGGAGGTGGGATCCCCCGCGCAAGTGGGTATTCAAGGGCCATTGAGTGGAATGTCGTAAATTACGATTGTGTACCCATTTCTATTCCTCCGATTACAGCGCCATGTGTGGCAAAATGAAGAAAATCCTACAAACAATATACAGGGTGGTCCCTTGATCGTGACCGGGCCAAATATCTCACGAAATAAGTGTCAAACGAAAAAACTACAAGGAACGGAACTTGTCTAGCTTGAAAGGGGAAACCAGATGGCGCTGTGGTTGGCCCCCTAGATGGCGCTGCCATAGGTCAAATGGATATCAACTGTGTATTTTTTAAATAGTAACCTCCATTTTTTATTACATTTTCGTGTATTACGTAAAGAAATATGAATGTTTTAGTTGGACCACTTTTTTCGCTTTGTGATAGATGGTGCTGTGATAGTCACAAACATATGGCTCACAATTTTAGAGGATCAGTTGGTAACAGGTAGGTTTTTTAAATTAAAATTTGAACATTTTATTTCGTTGTTCCAATGTGATACGTATACCTTTGTGAACTTATAATTTCTGAGAACGCATGCTGTTACAGCGTGACTACCTATAAATACCACATTAATGCAATAAATGCTCAAAATGATGTCCGTCAACCTCAATGCATTTGGCAATACGTGTAACGACATTCCCCTCAACAGCGAGTAGTTCGCCTTCCGTAATGTTCGCACATGTATTGACAATGCGCTGACGCATGTTGTCAGGCGTTGTCGGTGGATCACGATAGCAAATATCCTTCAACTTTCCGCACAGAAAGAAATCCGGGGACGTCAGATCCGGTGAACTTGCGGGCCATGGTATGGTACTTCCACGACCACTCCAACTGTCATGAAATTTGCTATTCAATACCGCTTCAACCGCACGCGAGCTATGTGCCGGACATCCATCATGTTGGAAGTACATCGCCATTCTATCATGCAGTGAAACATCCTGTAGCAACATCGGTAGAACATTACGTAGGAAATCAGCATAAATTGCACCATTTAGGTTGCCATCGATAAAATGGTGGCCAATTATCCTTCCTCCCATAATGCCGCACCATACATTAACCCGCCAAGGTCGCTGATGTTCAACTTGTCGCAGCCATCGTGGATTTTCCGTTGCCCAATAGTGCATATTATACCAGTTTACGTTACCGCTTTTGGTGGATGACGCTTCGTCGCTAAATAGAACGCGTGCAAAATATCTGTCATCGTCCCGTTATTTCTCTTGTGCCCAGTGGCAGAACTGTACACGACGTTCAAAGTTGTCGCCATGTAATTCCTGGTGCATAGAAATATGGTACGGGTGCAATCGATGTTGATGTAGTATTCTCAACACCGACGTTTTTGAGATTCCCGATTCTCGCGCAATGTGCCTGCTACTGATGTGCGGATTAGCCGCGACAGCAGCTAAAACACCTTCCTGGGCATCATCATTTTTTGCAGGTCGTGGTTGACGTTTCAAATGTGGCTGAACACTTCCTGTTTCCTTAAATAGCGTAACTACCCGGCGAACGGTCCGGACACTTGGATGAAGTCGTCCAAGGTACCGAGCAGCATACATAGCACACGCCCGTTGGGCATTTTGATCACAATAGCCATACATCAAAGCGATATCGACCTTTTCCGCAATTGGTTAACGGTCCATTTTAACACGGGTAATGTATCACGAAGCAAATACCATTCGCACTGGCGGAATGTTACGTGATACCACGTACTTATACGTTTGTGACTATCACAGCGCCATCTATCACAAAGCGAAAAAAGTGGTCCAACTAAAACATTCATATTTCATTACGTACTACACGAATATGTAATAAACAGTGGGGGTTCCTATTAAAAAAAACGCAGTTGATATCCGTTTGACCTATGGCAGCGCCATATAGCGGGCCAGCCATAGCGCCATCTGGTTTCCCCCTTCAAGCTAAACGAGTTTCGTTCTGTTTTTTCGTTTGATGCTCGTCTGCAATAAAAAGGGGGTTCCCATAGAATATTTCAGAGGTACCCCGCCACCCAGGCAGGGGGTGAGGTAGGGGTTCTAGCATGGTATCATTGGATGTCGCCTTCCGAGACAAATGGGAATTATAAATTTTTTTGATCCAATGTGTAGCCTTCGAGATATTACAATGTCTTCAGTTAAAATGAACACCCTGTATATTCCTTACGGTGTTACGTTCAAAAAATGGTTCAAATTGCTCTGAGCACTATGGGACTCAACTGCTGCTGTCATAAGTCCCCTAGAACTTAGAACTACTTAAATCTAACTAATCTAAGGACATCACACACATCCATGCCCGAGGCAGGATTCGAACCTGCGACCGTAGCAGTCGTGCGGTTCCAGACTGTAGCGCCTTTAACCGCTCGGCCACTCCGGCCGGCTTACGGTGTTACGTGCTGGCAACGCCACCAGGTGGCATTCAGTCTCGTGCTGGGCAGTAAATGTTCATCAGTGTATGTAGACGTTGATGTAGATCACTAGAGCGGAGCTGTGGCGCACCCGGCCATGTCATCTTTTTAGTTCGTGTGCTGGCTGCGACTGCGATTGCGACCGCCATGTGACCTTCGGACGCCTTGGCCGTGTATTTGGAAGCTGCGCCGGTGGGAGCGGCACGACTCATATAATTGCCGAGTTCCCTGCTGGCTCCGGTACCCGTGTTCCACGAGCCGCGTCCTTATAGGGCGCGACTGTAGCCACATGCCGTGTTTACCAGCGCGCTAACGGCAGTTGTCGCACAGCGCCTGTAATCTGCATTTAGGAGGGGCGTGGTCACTCCACCTCCACCTCTTCCTCCGCCCGCGGGATCAGCGATTTGCTCCCGTAACCCGTGCCCGCAGCTTCACGCTTCCATGTCAGGCGGCCATCGGGCCGTGGGAATCGTCGTTGCTGTCGTGTTCCGCAGGCACTGAAGCCGGCACTGTTTTTTCCCGCAAGTAAACGCGTTTCTCATCGTGAAGCACGTCAAACGTCGTCTTCGGCAACGTGATACGTCACGTGAAGCGTGCTCCTCCTGTGCCTGATTTGCGACTGCAGGGCTCTCCAGCGTCATTATCGACTACACTGAGGTGACAAAAGTAACGGAATACCGATATACACATATATAGATGGCGGTATTGTCGCCTACACAAGGTATAAAAAGCCAGTGAATTCGTGCAGCTGTCATTTCTATTCGGGTGATTAATGTGAAAAGATTTCCGAGTTGATTATGATCACACGACGGGAATTAACAGACTTTGAGCGCGGAATGGCAGCTGGAGCTAGACGCATGAGACATTCCAATTTGGAAATCGTTAGGGTGTGTATTCCGACATCCACAGTGTCAAGAGTGTGTCGAGAATACCAAATGTCAGGCATTATCTCTCGCCTGGACAACGCAGTTGCCTCCGTCTTCACTTAAAGACCGAGAACAGCCGCGTTTGCTTGGAGTTGTCAATGCTAACAGACAAGCAACACTGCGTAAAATAACCGCAGAAATCAATGTGGGACGTACTACGAACGTATTCGTTAGAACGGTGTGGTGAAATCTGACATTAATGGGCTATGGCAGCAGATGATCAACGCGAGTGCCTTTGCTAACAGCACATTACGCCCGTAGCGGCTCTCCTGTGCTCGTGGCCATGTCGGTCGGACCGTGGACGCCTGGAAAACCGTGGCCTGGTCAGATGCATCCCTATTTCAATTGGTAAGAGCAGAAGGTGGGCGCGAGTGTATCACAGACCCCACAAATCCATAGATCCAAGGCACTATGCGAGCTGGTTGTGGCGCCATAATGATATGGGCTGTGTTAACGTAGAATGAAGTGAGTCCTCTGGTCCAACTGAACCGATCATTGCTTGGAAACGGTTATATTCGTCTAATTTGAGTCATTCATGGACTTCACGTTCCCGAACATTTCACCGGGCCACAATTATTCGCCATTGGTTTGTTGTTCATATTATTTATGGAGCATATGTTGAAAACAATAGACTGACTGGGTGAGATTAAGATATGTGAACACAAAATAAGCACTCTTGCATATGCGGATGACTTAGTTGTGATGGCAGATTCGATTGAAAGTTTGCAAAGTAATATTTCAGAGCTAGATCAGAAATGTAAGGACTATGGTATGAAGATTAGCATCTCCAAAACGAAAGTAATGTCAGTGGGAAAGAAATATAAAAGGATTGAGTGCCAAATAGGAGGAACAAAGTTAGAACAGGTGGACGGTTTCAAGTACTTACGATGCATATTCTCACAGGATGGCAACATAGTGAAAGAACTGGAAGCGAGGTGTAGCAAAGCTAATGCAGTGAGCGCTCAGCTACGATCTACTCTCTTCTGCAAAAAGGAAGTCAGTACCAAGACTAAGTTATCTTTGCACCGTTCAATCTTTCGACCAACTTTGTTGTATGGGAGCGAAAGCTGAGTGGATTCAGGTTACCTTATCAACAAGGTTGAGGTTACGGATATGAAAGTAGCTAGGATGATTGCAGGTACTAGTAGATGGGAACAATGGCAGGAGGGTGTCCACAATGAGGAAATCAAAGAAAAACTGGGAATGAAGTCTATAGATGTAGCAGTCAGGGCGAACAGGCTTAGATGGTGGGGACATGTTACACGCATGAGAGAAGCAAGGTTACCCAAGAGACTCATGGATTCAGCAGTAGAGGGTAGGAGGAGTCGGGGCAGACCGAGGAGAAGGTACCTGGATTCGGTTAAGAATGATTTTGAAGTAATAGGTTTAACATCAGAAGAGGCACCAATGTTAGCACTGAATAGGGGATCATGGAGGAACTGTATAAGGGGGGCTATGCTCCAGACTGAACGCTGAAAGGCATAATCAGTCTTAAATGATGATGATGATGATGATGATGATGATGGTTTGAAGAACATTCTGAACAGTTCTAGCGAATGATTCGTAACCCAGATCCCATGGAACATTTATGGGACATAAATCGAAAAGGTCAGTTCGTGCACAAAGTACTGCACCGATAACACTTCCGCAATTATGGACGGCTGTAGAGACAGCTTGACTTATTTTTTCCTGCAGGTGACTTCCAATGACTAGCTGCTGCACTACGCCGTGCTAAACGAGATCCGACACGGTATTAGGAGGTAACCCATGACTTTTGTCACGTCAGTCTATATCTGGAGCGCATACCTTACAGTTCGTTTACAAAATTGAATCCGCGTAAAATAGGTACCTTACGTTAGCTTTGTTACCGACTGTCGAAGACGAACGAAGAAAATCGTGAAAGTAGAGTGTGAACACGTCAGTGAATTGAACAACGAATTGTTACGCATGTGTAAAAAAATTGCTTCAGAATTCAAAGTGGCTTCATTAACTCCAGCCTAGCTCATTTTACCTTTTCAAATACACGGGGAAGCGTCTTGGGTCCGCAGTGTTTGTTGCGGTAATTGTTACTTCTAACGTTATAGAGTCACTACTCCGCTTTCATTGCGTCTGTTAAAACTTTCATTTGCTCCCTTATGCACACGCTGTTCCGTCTGTATTATACATTGTACCGATTATTATACCGATTTACGAGTTTTCAGCCATTGTCGTAAACAGTAACCTTGAAATTCATGTTTTCATGATATCCGACGCGTTTACAAAATCGAATCAACTCACTCCTGCACCGAATACGAGCCGCAGACGATGTAATCTAAAATGGCTTCATCTCAATTCTTCTGTGACATAGAAAATAATCTTGCAGAGCTTTAGCCACATCCCTCTCCACGAAGGAATAATCTAGTGTGTCTTATTCTGCCTTCCACTATTGGAAAAGCTCAGCAACATTAAATCACACGCTGTGATGTCACGAAACTCATCCGCGTCTGCGTTCTCTTTCGCATTCCATGTGAAGACGGCTTTAGATACACTCTGCCTTTACAGAACCAACCGAACCCATAAGACAGATCATTCGTTCGTGAAGAGTAGAGATCCTTCCAGGTGACAAGGGCAAGACCTGTTATTTTGTCTTCAGTCTTCTGACTATTCTGAAGCGGCCTGTCACAGCTTAACCTTTATTTCAGAACAGCATCTACACACAACAGATATGCATGCAGATATCGAGGGGGAAACTGTACCGGAGATGAGAAATTAAATTGAAGAGACACGTTTTTACTGGACGTGTGATCAGGATGAATACAGATAGAATGACGAATAGACACTGGAAAACAAAATGGGGGACGAGAGGAAAGACAGAAACCAAGTGGGGTGTTGAACTCTGGAAATACTGGATAGAACTAGAGATCAAGGTAGAAGGGAAAGAAAATTGGAAAAGCTAGTACATACCGACATATATGCCAGAGACCGACGACAGAGAAGGATACAGGAAAAAGATGTAGACAGAAGAAGAGAATACTGAAGATGTCGGAAGAAAACGGGAGACCGGTCGCTGTGGCCGAGCGGTTCTAGGCGCTTCAGTCTGGAACCGCGCGATCACTACGTTCGCAGGTTCGAATCCTGCCTCGGGCATGGATGTGTGCAATGTCCTTAGGTTAGTTAGGTTTAAGTAGTTCTAAGTGCTAGGGGACTGATGACCTCAGATGTTAAGTCCCATAGTGCTCAGAGCCATTTGAACCAAAAGGGGAGACAAGAAGAGAAGTGATGAAGAAAAAGCAATCTATGTAGGGCTATCCGTGGTCCTACACGGGCCGTAACGCAAGAAGAAAGAGAAGGTTTTCCATATCTATATGTGTTGGCTCTCACTTCAGAGTAGGGCAGCAATGTCTAAGGAAACCCTGTAGTATTCTCGCCACCCTTTGAGTTACTGCGTGCTTTACCTTATGAGCATCGATTGTAGGCTTTTGTACGAGCGCAGAAAGTGCAACATAGGCCGAAGTATCCTCAGTTTGACGCTAGGTGGAGATCACGTGTTATTATTCTGAGGCTGCCCACGTGGTTTCTACAACTCCTGCTGACAATGGTGGTTTCGTAACTCTAGAGAGTGTGGAGGCTCACAATAGCGCTGTGGATAAACCGGAACTTCATTACTCTCAAGACACCGTCGCAGCCTTTTTTCCTCTAAAAAACCGTTATTGGTAGCGGTACGACGCAAACACAGTATCAGGCTCTGTCAACGTGGTGGAGTGTACCGCCATTATTGGACGCATTATCTCGGTCCTATTGTCTCCATCTCGTTACAGTGTCTGCAAAAGACAATAGCTAACATGTGCCGAGAGATAGTAGAGACAGCTGGATATTATTGGAAAACCGAAAAGTACTACTCTGTTTTGTTGAAACGGATATATCTAGGAAAGAAAACAGAAATGGCGCTCTGATATTTAAGTGGCGGTATTTTTTTTTTCAAATACTGCTCTGAGTCGTATACATAAAAGATTTCTAATAAATTTTTCGTAGATACAAAGGCAATTTTTTCTGTATATTAAATAGTTACAGAACTTGATATTTGTTGGTTGGTTGGTTTTTGGGGAAGGAGACCAGACAGCGAGGTCATCGGTCTCATCGGATTAGGGAAGGACGGGGAAGGAAGTCGGCTGTGCCCTTTGAAAGGAACCATCCCGGCATTTGCCTGGAGTGATTTAGGGAAATCACGGAAAACGTAAATCAGGATGGCCGCACGCGGGATTGAACCGTCGTCCTCCCGAATGCGAGTCCAGTGTCTAACCACTGCGCCACCTCGCTCGGTGATATTTGTAAATATGGCTCAAGTGACTAGCAGTTTTAAAGAGTTAGGTTTCTGATTCTGTCTTACAAACGTAAGACATGTCTACGAGACGTTGTAAAGTCATGCCTTAGAATATCCTGAATAAAGCTGTGTTAAATCAGAGCTGTACTCTAGTACTATAACGTGACGTACAATTCGGTAAACCATCAGACTGAAAATATACTTATTTCTCTTAGTGCTTAATGTCTTATAGTGAAGTTGTGTAAGATTTTATGTCAAAAGGCTTAATATTAAGGAAAGCTTTGGGTAACTGTTATCCACATTACATATCAAGCAAAAAACGTCACCACCCACAAAATTAGTTTGAATACATTCGTACTTTGCTAGGCGTGGCCTGTTAGCGGAGTACCTTTACGTTATGCTTGCATTCGGATTGGCGTACCTAGTCAGGTGTCAGCGGGATTCCACAAGTTACTAACGTGGGAGTCAGAATCAAGATGCAGATTGGTGTTTTTCACATATGCAGAGCGCCGCCAAAGGTCAAAGCTGTCAGCTGCAAGAAAAATATCGTTAAGACTAACGGATATGCTGTTTGACGCAACCGTAGAGATGCGAAGCTGCTCTCTTTCGCCTTTATACCGAAAAAATCGTGGAAACGCTGCATTGTCCCAAAATCTAACAATCAATATCAAGAAATTAAAGTATGAAGTATTAACTTGACTTTCATTTTGATGGTAGCCGGTAACTGTTATGACGAACAGGCTATAATTTCTCAACCTAAAATCGAATCGAATTTGGATATGCCTCGAAACATCCGATGAAAGGAAGACAGTTTAACGTCACGTCGACAATGAGATCATTAGAGTCGGAGCTCAAAGCTAAGGTAGGAAACAATGTCGCCTGTGTCCTTTCGAGAGGAAGTACCCCGGCATTTGCATTAAGGGGGAAGCTTAAGTCTGGAGGGCCAGAGTGTGAATTGAACTGCGGTAGTTACGAATGCGAGACCAGTACTGTTAACCACTTAACAACCTCGCTCGGCTCATTAAGCAAGAGTGTGGGAAAATCTACACACAGACGACGGCGTGCCACCGCTAAATTGCAATTCAGCAAAACTCAGGTGATTTGGAAGATGTGCATTTAAAACTACAAGTTTAATAGAGTTACAGTCAGGAGTTCCTTTTAGTCTATTTGTTCCAGCCAGGCAGAAACAATGACCACTGAGTTTGGTCCAACGGTATCTCTACTGTCTGGGTGTAAACCTCTGGTATGTATAGTCCAGAACTGCAGCGAGACCGCAGATTCCTATTCGTCGGTGTGTTGCGCCACACCGTATGTTTGGCTAAACATTTCGATCAGTCTGTACGTTATTATTATGTAAGCACTTCAGATGTGAACTTTGTGCCATCTTCTACATCAGTGACTGAAGGAGGGTATTTTCGGACCAGCGGCCTGCTGCACTCTGTATCACTAGACGCCTGAAATTGTCCTAGCTCCAGGCTGCCTATCTAACGGTTTCCAGGGGCAATTCGATTTCCAGTATTTCCTATAATTATCGACCGAATTAAAAAGATAATAAAAAGTGCATATATCTTGAGACAGAGCGCGCAGATTACCCAGACTATATTCATCCATTGTTTAATAATGACAGCACTTCGCGACTTCCAACAAACCGTTTTCGAAACTTTTTCTCGCTAACATCCCCTACAAAATAATGAAAGGAAGGAGCTTTGTCTCTACTAACATTGCGCTGTACATACGAAGTTCAGCATTAGGCGTGACATTTTAATTTATTACTTAGGTCATCGGTGTCTAGGCCTACACACTACTTAATCTAACTTAAACTAACTTACACTAAGGATAACACACACACCCATGCTCGAGGGAGGACTCGAACCTCCGACGGGGAGAGCCGCATGAACCGTGACAAGACGCCCAAGACCACGCTGCTACCACGCGCGCCAGCAGAATAGCTTCTTCCTTCATGTTACTGTGCATATCCTGCAATAAATTAAGAAGCATTTGCAACACTGTTCTCGAAATTTGTTACCTGTCACTCTGTACATGTTTGTGTGTGTTGTCAGAATTGACCACCTGTAGCACCAACGAGTGCAGACAATTGCCGGCCGGAGTGGCCCCGCGGTTCTAGGCGCTACAGTCTGGAGCCGAGGGACCGCTACGGTCGCGGGTTCGAATCCTGCCTCGGGCATGGGTGTGTGTAATGTCCTTAGGTTAGTTAGGTTTACGTAGTTCTAAGTTCTAGGGGACTGATGACCTCAGATGTTAAGTCCCATAATGCCCAGAGCCGTTTGAACCATTTTTTGTGTGAATTCCTAAGGCACGAAACTACTGAGGTCATCGGTCCCTAGACTTACACACTACTTAAACTAACTTAAACAAACTTATGCTAAGAACAACACACACACACACACACACACACACACACACACACACACACATTCATGCCCAAGGGAGGACGCGACCCTCCGGCGGGAGGAGCAACGGCTCGAAATGGTTTATACTATGTACGCGACAAACTCGTATTTCACGAGTGATTTTGAAAATCGCGTCGTACTGCTTCAGGCAGTTGGCGTCCGGCACCGACCAAGCTCGTCAGCTATGAATAAAATGACGTAAGACGCTCTCCTCGTAAGTCTGAGATCACGATAACTGGCCGAGCAGATCCACGTCCTCTAGTCCTTTGTTGCTATACGACCTGTTGCGGACTTGTCCGTGTATGTCAAGTAGAACCGCTTCGCGGGATCCAGCCGCCAGGCAAGCACTAAACCCGGCGGCCGGTGTGCAGTGACTGATCCGTTGGAACTCCCTCGCGACCGGGCATTAGGGTTGCGGAAGCGCGCCGGCGTGTGAATTATTCAGCAGGGGGGAGTTAGGAATTCAGAGGAATCGCGATCTGGGAGCGCGCAACTGCTAGCCCGACGCCCCCGGCCTCGGCGTAATCGGGTAGGCAAAGTTCAGTCCCCAGCCCGGCCACGGTCTGAGACACGCGTCTGAATCGGCTCAGGTCGGCCGTATGCGCAAGCCTCCAGCTCGTTACTCCCAGGTAGGTTCTACTCGCCGTGTCCGGTGAATTCAAACGCCGTGCGCCGGCGACGGGTGGCGTGAGTGATTCGTGTAGAAACTGTACGTATCCGACGACATTTAGTTCGACGTTTAAATGACTGCTCTGCAATTCACATTTAAGTGTCTGGCAGAGAGGTCATCGAACCATTTTCACCCTGTTTCTCTACCGTTCCACTATCGAAAAGCGCGCGCGAAAAACAGACATCTTTCCTTGCAAGTTCTGATTTCTCTTATTTGATTGCGATGGCCATTTCTACCTCCGTAGTTTGATGACAGTAAACGGCAATGGCAGTTATAATAGTCGAGGGACATGAAAGGGAAGCAGTAGTTGGGAAGGGAGTGAGACAGGGTTGTAGCCTCTCCTCGATGCTATTCAATCTGTATATTGAGCAAGCAGTAAAGGAAACAGAAGAAAATTTCGGATTAGGTATTAAAATCGATGGAGGAGAAATAAAAACTTTGAGGTTCGCCGATGACATTGTAATTCTGTCAGAGACAGCAAAGGACTTGGAAGAGCAGTTGAACGGAATAGACAGTGTCTTCAAAGGAGGGTATAAGATGTACATCAACAAAAGCAAAACGATGATAATGGAATGTAGTCGAATTAAGTCGGGTGATGCTGAGGGAATTAGATTAGGGAATGAGACACTTAAAGTAGTAAATGAGTTTTGCTATTAGGGGAGCAAAATAAGTGATGATGGTCGAAGTATAGAGGATATAAAATGTAGACTGGCAATGGCAAGGAAAGCGTTTCTGAAGAAGAGAAATTTGTTAACATCAAGTATTGATTGAAGTGTCAGGAAGTCGTTTCTGAAAGTATTTGTATGGAGTGTGGCCAAGTATGGATGTGAAATATGGACGATAAATAGTTAAGACAAGAAGAGAATAGAAGCTTTCGAAATGTGGTACTACAGAAGAATGCTGAAGATTAGGTGGGTAGATCACATAACTAATGAGGAGGTATTGAACAGAATTGGGGAGAAGAGGAGTTTGTGGCACAACTTGACTAGAAGAAGGGATCGGTTGGTAGGACATGTGCTGAGGCATCAAGGGATCACCAATTTAGTACTGGAGGGCAACGTGGAGGGTAAAAATCGTAGAGGGAGACCAAGAGATGAATACACTAAGCAGATTCAGAAAGATGTAGGCTGCAGTAGGTACTGGGAGATGAAGAAACTTGCACAGGATAGAGTAGCATGGAGAGCTGCAGCAAACCAGTCTCAGGACTGAAGACCACAACAACAAACGACAATAAATTAATCTCGCAATCAGAGGAGAAAGGGGATGATTGGTATTTCGTGAAAAGGACTCGACGTGAAAGAAAATGCCTTTGTTTTAATTATTGCCACGACAACTGGCGTGTCGCATGCGGGACACTCTCCCCCCTAATTCACGATAATAGGAAACGAGCTGCCCTTGTTTGAACTTGCAGTCATACCTGATCTGGATTCCACACTGCGCAGCAGTAACCCAGAAGATGACTGACAAGCGTAGTATAGACATCCTCTTTGATAGAACTGTTGCACGTTTTCTGCAAATAAAACGCAGTCTCTGGCTTGTCTTGCCCACAACATTGTCTAAGTGATTAATTGAGTTTTAGATTTGTATAACCGAAATTTAGCGGATTGCTTTCAGTACTTATGTGTATGACCCCATATTTTCCACTATTTCGAGTCAATTGTCACTTTTCACAGCATACAGATATCTTGTCTAAATCAATTTTCAGTTGGTTTTGATCATGAGACGACTTTAAGAGAAAGTAAATGACAGCATCGTCTGTAAACAATGTAAGAGGGCTGCCCAGATCGTCCCTAAAATGTTTGCATAGAATAGGAACAGCAGAAGGCCTGTAACACTTCCTTGTGGAACGCGAGATGTCGCTTCTGTTTGTCTCGACGACTTTCCGTCAGGTGCTACGAACCCAGATGACAGAAGATCAATTTGAGATCCCCTGTCGATAGCAGTCATTACTTCATGAGAATAAAGAGCTATTAGTGTTTCGCAAGAACGATACTTTCTGTATCCATGCTGACTGTGCGTCAATAGATCGTTTTCTTCCACGTAATTCATAAAGTTCAAACGCAGTATACATCACTAGTTCTTACAAAATATACAGTCCGATTGTAAAATTACGATGTTATACAAGATAAATGGAAGGATTTTCAAGGCGGCTCGTTATACTATTTATATGAGCTTACAGTAACGATAATTTGGCACTTGTTCATTGTGTAGTGAAATTACCATGCAGCGAAAAATACGCAAACGGTACGATTGTTTCACAGAAGAGCCAAGGAGTAAAGCAAAGTGCGTCTGTTGTCGACAGTCATTCTCAGTCAGAGTAGGACGCACGTCAAGTCGTTTATTGGTTTCAGGAAAGCATTACAGAACTTAATGTTAAAACAAAATACCAAACATAATTCGTGAAATTCTAGAAAATACGATATCTGAAGTTAAACTTACGGAAGGAGTATCTGAGACGTTTGAAATAAAACATGGTGTTAGACAAGGAAACGGCTTATCGCCTTTACTATTTAACTGCTTCTTAGAAAAAAAACTGTTCGAGTCTGTAATTTTGAGCTACATAGAACCAGTAATTCTGGGAAGGGAATTAATGGAATTGAGATAAACTGCTTGGCTTTTGCGGAAGATTCAGCAATTCGTTCACAAAATCTGACAGAAGAAGTCACTCCAATAAAACTTCTGTAAAAAAAAACAGCGAATAGATTTGGTGTCAGAATTTCAGCTGGGAAAGAAAGAAACAAAAGTCATAACAGATATAAAAAATGCAACAAATTGCATGGAAACACTAAGAGGTAAAATTGAACGAGTTGGTCAGTTTGATGTCTTGTAGAAAAAATGCAACATAAATATCCTTTAGAAAAAATGGTTCAAATAGCTCTGAGCACTATGCGACTTAACTTCTGAGGTCATCAGTCGCCTAGAACTTAGAACTAATTAAACCTATCTAACCTAAGGACATTACACACATCCATGCCCCAGGCAGGATTCGAACCTGCGACCGTAGCGGTCACGCGGTTCCAGACTGAAGCGCCTAGAACCGCACGGCCACATCGGCCGGCTATCCTTTAGAAACTATACAACATAATGGACAAGAAAAATTTGCAGTAGATGTAAATGTTAATTAAATGCAAAGGACCTGTGGGTTGACAGAAAATATCTGGAGCAAGAAATACATACCTAGAAAAAGAAAACCAAAACAATGTAGCACAGTGATAAGATCAAAATGTTTATATGCGTGTTAATGCTTAACGGTGGACTGTAAGCCGGATAGAATACAGGTAGGCCTACTTAAAGATGGGTTATAAAAAAAGAGGGCGTAATACAAACTGTAGGTGGTTGGAAATACCGATAAAATATGAGAAATAATGGCAAATCGAAGTTTAATCTTCCCCCGACACCTCTACGGAATGAATGAGAGCAGACTAACGAAACAAATGTTCCCGCATTTTTGAAAAAAGATACTAAGAATGCCCTGGATAACAGAAATAAGAAAATAACTAGAAAGAAACAACATCAAAAAATCGTAAGTAACAGAGAGAAACCTTTCGAAGAATAAAATTAAGTTTGAAGTCTTTCAAAACAGAATAAATAGGAAGTCGGGATCAGCGTGGACAGAAGAAGTAAAATGCAACATGGCCCGGATGAAGGAGTACTAGAAAAATAGGCAACAACAAATAAAGAAGTGGAAGTGATCTTTGTTGGTCAATACGTAGATAAAAAGAAATTTATACTTAATGACGATCAGTAACGAAAGAAACTCTTCAATATCGAAAACATATAGTAAAAAATTTGGACGGTACAAAGGCAGAGGAGGCAAACTCAGGTACAGACGTGGCCGGTACTGTTGTGGAACAGACTACGCAGAAATTCAATTGCGACTGTGAAGTACTCGGCTGCAACTAGCAGCACCGAACGAAGTGACACAGTGGTTAGTAATCTGGACTCATATTCGGGAGGTCGGCGCTTCAAATCCACATCAGCCCATCCACAGTTTGCCTCTTCGTGGTTTGTCTCGATCGCTTAAGGCAAATTCCAGTAGAGTTCCTCTAGAAGCACACGGACAGCTTTCTTCCACTTCCCTCCGTCGTTCCGAGGTTGTGTTCCAGCCCTAATGATTTCGTCATAGACGGGAAATCAAAGCAACCTTCATTTTTTTCCCTTGCAATTCTATATATGAAAATGTAGCTTCCGCGTACTAAAGTTTTAAGATAGAACACACGTGACGTATCTTGTAATACTTGATAATGTTCAGTGATAGTAATAGTGATGTTTCAGTGATAATTAGCCTCTAATAATGGAAATAATTAGATAATATTAATTTGATTTAAACCTCCGAGAGTTCCTGATCAAAAGGGCGAAAACTGAATTTGTTGTTCTCTCGAGAAGTTAGAAATTAACAGTGACTTCGTAGAGGTGCTTGTTTTATGATAATACACCTCCCTTGATGTCTACACCTCCGGGAATACACTCAGCCAGCCACAACATACTTATAACAACTGATCTTAAACAGATTAAAAAAACAGATATAAAATTATGAATGCGTTCAATTTTAATATGTTTGTTAAATAATAACGCGCAAAAATAGTCTTTTACCTCCTTTCTTCAACGTTGCTTTTCGGAACGTGGACTGTCCTATACAGTGTTTTCTTATTCATTAGTTCTTGTCAGTCTGATCTAAGGGCATAATGCTTTGTACAGTCGAATAATAACTGCAGAACAGGGGCGGATTATGTCCTGCTCGCTCCGATACCATTCCAATAAGAAGAGGACACGGAGAGAGAATAAATATTGAATAAGAAGTTAATGAGGAACGAAACACTGCAGTGATTACATAAATTGCTTCCTGGTCCTAGATCTTTGAAAGTGAGTTTCTGTACTTAAGAGAGAGTTAATTAATTTTTGTTTGTATATTAAAAATATCAAGATTTCAGCATGAAAATATACGTAGCGGAAACTAAGGCTATCGGCTACCTAGGGAAACAATATTTGAGGACTGAAATATTAAAATTGTATAACGATATTAAAATTGTGAAACAAATATAGCTGAGGTCGCTAACGCGCGCTTGTGCTATGGTGCTGACTCGGGAGGCCTCGTTCGAATCCAGGGGTGGAAGAAATTTTCATCGCTATTATGTGGCTGACAATGGTGATCTAGGGTTCCTGATCAACACACTTTGCGCCAGTGTGGCAGATCAGAATCCAGCTCTTTCCGCGTTGTCACCTGGATTTAGGGCACATTGACACTTGATGCTGATGCGACCGTCGAATGGCAACGTTAAGCTCGGCTGCACCCTTTGTACAATTGAGGAGGAGTAGGCTATGGGCCTAGTCGGGCAACGGGTTTCATCCTCTTCGTTCCCTTCACCCATTACAGACACTACTTTATCCAAACATTCAACACAGGCATCCACACTGCACAGATACATACAGATACATACCTGACACGTCATAACAGCGAGGAGGAAAGCAGTAGCGAACAAGGACGAGAACGCGATATTCCGGCATGTGTCCACAACGTTCGTTTCCTGACTGCGGGACAGATATTTTGTAGAACAAGTACGCAGTTTTATCCGTGTATTACTGCGAAAGCATGGAGATTGCCAATAAAATTTGCAAATTTAAAATTATGTGTGGTGCAGTTAACAGAATATTAAGGGGGAAACCCAGAATCAACACAAATAAAGTTCTGTAAGGCGATGAAAGACCCCGTATATGCATATTTCGCTGGATGGAGGCGGTGATGTCGATAGTCCCCTTGTGCAGTTGGGAACGCAGACCGCCCTCTGTTTTCCTTTTTTAAATTTTAATTTACCTTTAGCTATAAGAAGACTACACCACACTGCCAAAGAACTCACCGCTGTCATCCACACAACGCGAATATTCACTTGATACACTATTGTGCTGCTGTAGTCTTCAGTGTGGTGTCACCGCCAGACACACTTGCTAGGTGGTAGCCTTTAAATCGGCCGCGGTCCGTTAGTATACGTCGGACCCGCGTGTCGGCACTGTCAGTGATTGCAGACCGAGCGCCGCCACACTGTCGTTTAGTCTAGAGAGACTCCCTAGCACTCGCCCCAGTTGTACAGCCGATTTTGCTAGCGATGGTTCACTGTCTACATACGCTCTCATTTGTCGAGACGACAGTTTAGCATAGCCTTCAGCTACGTCATTTGCTACGATCTAGCAAGGTGCCATATTCAGTTACGATTCTGAACAGCTAATATTGTGAATCATGTACCATCAAGAGCGACGTTCATCATTAATGGATTAAAGTTAAGTATCAAACTAATTATGTCCGCTTTCTGAATTCTAAATCCTTGTCATGTTCCAGACCTCACGTCAGTATAGTTCTTCCCTCCTCACGCCAGCCTGCGTGAGCTAAAACGCCTGCATTTAGGCCTCCTCTAGTAACACGGTGTTGGCTCTTCTGCCAGCCCAACATTCAGTCTAAAGAATTGTTTGATGCACCTCTTCACGCCAGTCTCTTCTGTGCAAATCTCTTCATTTCTGCATAACTATTGCAACATACATCCAATTGAATCTGATTTATTCATCCAATTGAATAGATTTTCCTCTACAATTTTTACTTCCCCTCCTTTACCAAATTGACGATTCGTCAATGCCTCAGGATCGATTCCTTCTTCTAGTCAAGTTGTGCCATAAATTTCTGTTTTTCCCAGTTTGATTTAGTACCTCGTCATTAGCTATCCGATACCCATCTTATATTCAGCATTATTTTGTAGCACCACATTGCAAACACTCTTCTTGTCTAAAGACGTTATCTTCCACGTTTCACTTCCTTACAAGGTTACACCACCAGACAATTACCTTCGGAAAACACTCTTAACACCTAAAGCTACAATGTGCTAACAAAAGTCATGAGATAGCAATATGCACATTATACAGCTGGTAGTAGAACGGCGTACACAACGTATAAAAGGACTACATTGACGGAGCTGTCATTTGTACCCAGGTGATTAATGTGAAAACGTTTACGACGTAAGTATGGCCGCACTATGGGAACTAACAGACTTCGAAAGCGGAATGGTAGCTAGAGCTAGGCGCAAAGGACATTCCATTTCGGAAATCGTTAGGCAATTCAATATTCCGAGACCCACAGTGTCAGCGGGGTTTTGATGGCGTTGTCAGTTCTACCAGACAAGCAACATTGTGTGAAATAGCCGCAGAAATCACTGTGGGCCGTACGACGAATGTATCCGTGAGGACAGTACGGCGAAATGTGGCGTTAGTGGGCTACGGCAGCATACGACCAACGCAAGTGCCTTTGGTAAAAGCACGACATCGCCTTCAGCGCCTCTCCTGGGCTCGTGACCATGTCTGTTGGGCTCTAGGCGACTGGGAAACCATGGCCCGGTCAGAGAAGTCCCGATTCGAGTTGGTAAGCGCTGAGGTGTAGGGTTCGAGTAGAGGGCAGAACCCACGAAGCCACGGACCCAAGTTGTTAACAGGGCACTGTTCAAGCTGGTGGTGGCACCATAATGGTGTGGGCTGTATTTACATGAAATGGTTTGGGTCGTTGCCTGGGAATGGTTATGTTCGGCTTCTTGGAGACCATTTGTAGACATTCATTGACTTTATATTCCCAAACAACGATGGAATTTTTATGCTCCATGTCACCGGGCCACAACCGTTCGCGATTGGTTTGAAGAACATTCTTGACAATTCGAGCAAATTGTTTGACCACCCTGACCGTACGACATGAATCCCATCGAACATTTGTGGGGCATAATCAAGTCAGTTCGTGGAAACATCCTGCACGGGCAACGCTTTCGCAATTACGGACAGCTATAGAGGCAGCGTGTCTCAGTATTTCCAACGTTTTGTTGAGTCCATGCCACGTCGAGTTGCTGCACAAGCCGATATTAGGAGGTATCACATGATGTATATTCAATGTTTGCAATTTCTTTTGCTCAGAAACGCTTTTCCTGTTGCTAGTCTGCATTTTATGTCCTGTGTACGTTGGCCGTCGTCAGTTATTTTACTGCCCATATAGCAAGATCCATTTGTGTCTCATTCCTTGAACTAATTCACTGTGCATCGCCAGATTTAAATCGACTGCACTCCATTACTGTTTTATTTTTTATGTTAATCTTACGAGCTCCTTTCAAAACTCCATTCGTTCCGTGGAACTGCTCTTGAAAGTCCTTTGCTGACTCTTGGCGTAATTATAATGTCTTTGACAACTTCAAAGTTTTTACTTATACTCCCTGAAGTTTAATTCCCTTTCAAAATTTCTCCTTGGTATTTTTTAACGCCCACATCGGGGGTAGGCTACATCCCTCTCTCACTTTCTTCTCAATTCCTGCTTTACTTGACATAGTGTGCCGAGGAACAAAGACGAATTCTGAGGCGATATGTCACATAAAACTGTTGAAAATGAGTTACATCGTTCAAATGAATTGAGTATTGGAATACTATCTTTTTACATTATACGTATGTCCTATGTGATACCTGAGGTCACCGTGTTCACACTTTATTCTTACCTGGTGTACGATGACGTTTAACCGCAAAAAGCGATAGATTTGAATCTCAGTTTCGTATTGTAGTTCACACTTCCCCTTCAGATGGTAGACATCCGTTGCAGATTTCAACTTACTATCAACACCGGACTGACCGCACGTAAATTTCAGTCCTGTGGCGCGCAGTGTGTGAAACTGAATAAACATACCACTTATAACTTGAATGCAGCACACATCGCAGTTAACCCTCTCTTAATTAGCGCCACGTGAGTGAAGACTGTGTGCCCGCTGTATAAATTAGTGACAGTGTTTTCAATCGAGATTTTTCAGAAGATTTCTGAAAGTATTCGAAAACTTTCAGTGCCGCCTATAAGCCTTATAGCATCAGTCCCCTGTCTGCTTTCCTTAACTCCCCCCCACCCCCACCCCTGCCTCCCACCCTCCACCCACATATCACAGAATACTGCTGGATTTCAGGTCGCCTGCTTTGGGACGCAAGTATTTATTCACACGGTCCATGTTTACCACGCGGCAATAAAAAGCAGCTGTTAAGAGGATTAGTAGGGCCCACACGACCTTGTCCGCTACAAAGCAGGGGTTGGAAATTTAATAAGCAGCCTGGGAGTCCCGTGTGTGAACTTTCTGGGCTTTTTAGTCGTTGAAAAGAAATTTAAAAAAACGGCATCTCTTATGCACGCTTGCGCTCGACCTTTTCCCATAAAACGACACGTGTCTGGTACATGCGCCATAACACGTTTTATGTTCTCACATGGGAGCATATTTAAGAGGGTTAATGGGCAACAGAAACTGTCGCCTAGTGAAATCTTCGTACAACAAACGAGTAAAGCTGCTGTAAGCTGTTTCTCACCGGACAACTTTGTCGGTGCGGATATTTTCCACAAGTATAGGAATATTTGTTTGATAAATTCAAAAGTCTTTTCCTCGCCGCTGTTAAAGACATACAGGGTGAACTTTAATAAAACTGACGAACTGCAGAGACTGATTCCCTATTGTAAAGGGAGGTAGATGTACGTGTCTCCGGAAGTGGACTGTGTTTGTGGAATGACAACAGATCGTCCCCGAACACAGTGCAGGGCTGCGTCGCATCCGCGCTACAACAGACTGCAGGTGATAGGGATTGCAGCATTGCTCCTGCAGGATACACATAATCGCACTTTGACCCACACCCGATACCATCTTGGCGCACCACGTGCCTGGAGCTTATACCGGGGCTCGTCTCAATATCCTGCAGAACGCGGTCCTCCGAATCTGGTGCACGCATAGTCCGCCGCCTCCCTGCACGTTCGTATGAAAGGACTCATGATCACACAAACGCCCAAAAAGGACTTGAAATACTGTGTGGTGTGATTGGTGTCTGTGAGGGTACATGTTTTCGTATAGCAGTGCTGCCTGTCGACCTTTTCTATCTGCTTGTCCGTAAACAGACACCATTTCGGCTTGTTCCCGACATGAATAGCGGAAGATTCTGCTACTTACAGTACATTGCGTCAATCACACAGCCTGCAACACTCAAGGAACACATGGTACGTCATCAGCGCCATCTATCATGGCGACGATGCATTCCCGGACATATGTTCATAGGACCTTTTTTCCTCCATTATCAGTCTGGAATCTGACCATGCAGTTTATCGGTTTTATTGATGTCTCCTCCCCCCCTCCCCCCTCTCCCCTCGTATAATTTTTCAGACGCTTTTCGTCTCTTATATTAAAGACATCAACGGCTAATTTTTAGTTACTCTCGCCTGTTCTATCAAAATCCGCATTTCCTCGCACGTGGAAATAGGTTAAGAGACGCACTTCCATTGCAGTAATGAAAGACAGTGTCATATTTGCGTTGATCTTTTTGAACACTTTTTTTCCGTTTGCTTAACCATGTCAAACACTTCACTACATATATATGACACCAACTTCGGATATAGAGTTTGCTGCAGATCCAAAGAGTAGGGCGGGGGGTCATGTCTTGAGCTAACTTTCTGGGAATGAAGTAACAGAAAACTAACAGTCTCAAAAAGGGCAACGTATTCTGTAAATTACAAGCTACATTTAACACCTAATACTGCCCAGTATCTTGTGCAATGCCACCCACTTCTCCCTCAGGTGGATGGGCTTGACGTGACCTGTAACATTGTAGCGTGGTAAGTAAGCCCATTTTAAGGTCGACCGTGCCTGCTATCAATAACAAATTCGATACGGTTCATAAGCCCTTTGGTATAATCGACAAACTGTGGCAGTGGCAGTTTGAGTAAGGGGAGACAAAAAAGGGATGGATGACCCTCTTTGGGGGGGGGGGGGGGGGACAATAGAAATACTGACTTGCTGAACACAGATGGAAACAACTGAGAGGAGCAGGATTCTCCTTGTTTACACATAGTTTTACTGTGCACACTGGTGCTCATTGTTGTAGTGCTAAGTGAACTACTGTTAATGGTGAGTGCACACTGATTTTATGTTGTTTACATTATGACATTGTCAAAGTTGTGACAGTTTATTAAATTAAATAGACGTGACATTTAATTTCCATATTTTCGGATGTGCCGAGAATTAGCTATTCATGAGCCAGTCGTAATCCAATTAGAGATCAGAAATGGAGCGGGTACGACTCTACTGTTGAGGGTTGCAGACATTAGAAATCAAGAAGCAGCTGTAACGTCAGCGATATATCGGCTTCCTTCTTTCCCACTACAGTTACGCAAGTAGGACTAGACTGAATACGGTTTGTTTATTTGTTTCTTTTGTTTTAGGACGCAAAAAACAACTGGGTTCATACGCCTCCAAGACAAAACTATAGAACACGAAGACAGAGAGGAGTTATATAGAGCGACTACTAAAGCGTGCACGACGTTGATGATGTAAAGTAACACTGACGGGTCGAAATGATGGATTATCCGGATCAGATGGCCACTACCTAAGCTGTATTTTGTGAGACTGTGGAAGGTGTAAGACGAAAATTATGTGATGCAGTGTATACATTTGCAGATGTGCTGGCTTCGATGAAGCGTGATAAATGGAAAAATTTCGATTCTGTAGTTCACACTTCAGACGAAAAACATTCAAATTTCGTCCTGTGCAAACAAAGTGGTTTTATTCTCGTTTATTCCACTACACCACGAGAAAACACATTTGCTCCGTTCAGCGAAAATTAAGCACAGAGCAACGTCACTGTTATGTCCCTGCGACCAAAAACCGCACAACCTGCCTTTATAGGCTAATAGCGAGTTGTGTAACTTACCATTCAGTTCTGTAACTTTTTCGAAGGCTGATGTAAATTTATTTTAATAATTAACCACCTTTTAGAGAACAGACTTTATTTCCGTTTCCTGTTTTCCTGTACCGTCATCACAGACTCGGTAACATGGCGAAGGTCTGTGGTGTCAGTGTAAGCGTTATCCATTCTGTAAAAAGAGGAGAAGTATTAATAAATTTACAGCAAGCGTCAAAAAACGGTTATAAGCTCGCGCGCGCACACACCATATATATATATATATATATATATATATATATATATATATATATATATATATATATATATATATATATATATTCCTGCACATAGAGTCAAAATAATACTGGGAGACTTCAACGCTAAACTCGGAAAAGAAAAGATATACAGACATACCGCAGGAAAACATACTCCACACAAGGACACAAACAAAAACGGAAAACACCTGATAGACTTTTGCAAAAGCCACGACCTTGCAATTATGTCAACAAAATTCAAGAAACCAACACGGAAACTTACCACATGGAAATTCCCCAGCGGAAAGCAAGAACTACAAATCGACCACGTAATAGTCCAGAAAGACTCACAAAAACAAATTTTGAACATAGACACACGTAAAGGCTACTTCGACTCAGACCACCGCCTACTACAGATCAGGATTCGTCTGTTGCCCAAGAAAAAGCTCCAGAAGAACAAAATTGTTAGACCAGATCCAGAATACCTTACTTTAAACCAGACACAAATATTAGACAAAATTAAAATGGAGAAAACGACAGACTGGACACAACTTTCAGGAAGAATCAGAGAGGCCATGAAACTAGCACATGCACCACGCACAAGGAAACACCGCTGGTGGAACCACACATGTGACAAAGCTATTGACCAACGAATCAGTGCATGGAAAAAATTTAGTAGCCATAAATCCCAAGAGAATTGGATGAACTTCCTGAAAACACAGAAGCAATCAAGCAAAATCATTCTCAGTGAAAAACGGCAGTATGATAAACGGCGACTGACGGAGATTGAATCGGACTTCATGAAGAACAATACAAGAAACTTCTACAGAACATTCAGAGAAAATATGGCTGGATACCAACCACCCAACTTGTGCTTCAGAAGACCGGATGGAACTCTAGAAACCAATACCAAAAACAATTGTTACATTCTGGCAAAGTACTTTGAGAAACTGCTCAACACGGACCCCCCCCCCCCCCCCCCCTATGGAAGAAATGATGACAGAAACGAGCACGTATAATCCAGATAGTGAACCTCCAACTCTAGAAGAAGTTAAAGAAATAATCAAGTCAATCAAGAATCGTAGAGCACCAGGAGAAGACGACATCATCGCGGAAATCTGGAAGTTACAAGACCCAGAACTCACCAAAGACATCCACAGGATCGTGAGAGATATCTGGAAGACCATGAAAATTTCTGACGACTGGAAAACTGCCCTGATACACCCACTACACAAGAAAGGTGACAAGACTGACCCGAACAACTACAAAGGAATATCCCTACTACAAGATCCTCTCTAAAGCCTTACTAAATAAGCTAGAATGCCAGACCGACCACTTGATTGGAGAATACCAAGCAGGCTTTCGTAAAGGGCGGCCTTGTGCGGAACAAATTTGGAACCTGAAAATAATTTTACAACACAAACAGAACCTGATTATTACCTTTGTCGACTTCAAAAAGGCATGCGACTCTATCGACCGGAAAACTCTCTTCAAAATTGTAGCAGAATACAAAGTAGACAACAAAACTCGGGCTATCATAGAGCAAACTGTAACCAACACGACCTCCAAAGTAAAGTTCTGTGGGGAACTTTCAGAGCCCGTCGATATTCGCAATGGTGTCCGACAAGGCGATGGTCTCTCGCCTCTCCTTTTCAATCTGGTGTTAGATAAGGTAATAAAGGAATGGGAAACATCACAACAGGGGATAACCTTAGGAAACCTACAGATTAAATGCCTGGCTTTTGCGGACGATTTGACGATTATCACGAAAGGTATAAAAGAAACAAAAGACGCTATTGAAAAACTGCACGAAATCGCTTCCAAAACTGGACTACAGATCTCTTACGAAAAGACACAGTTTATGAGCACAAAGAAACTCTCGTCTCTGAACACAAAGTACGGCACGATTTACAAAACGGCAAACTTCAAATACCTCGGTGAAACACTACAAATGAGTGGACATAACAGAGACTCAAACGAAGAAAGAAAAACTAAACTGGACAAGGCATACAAAGTAGTGTGGAATCATTACAACAAGAAGTCTATCTCACAAAATCCAAATTACGCCACTACGATACGATGGTGCTCCCCGACGCACTATATGCAGCAGAGACCACACTAATCCTAGGGCATACACGTAGCAGACAACTAGAAAAAGTAGAACGGAAAATACTAGGGAAAAAATTTGGCGCAACTAACAACAATGGAATATGGATCAAGAAACCTACAGAGGAACTATACAAACATACGGAGACAATCACAGAAAAGATTAGAAAACGCAGACTGCAATTCTATGGACACCTATACAGAATGCCATCACATAGACTGACCAAACAGATCTTTGACTGGGTAACCACTAGAAACAACAAATGGGTGGCAGAGGTAAAAAACGACCTGAACCAAGTCAACATAACAGCAGACACAGTAAACGACAGAATAAAATTCAGAAACATCATTAATAAAAGTAAACTACATGAGATACAATGTGATAAACGAACAGGCGTAAAATGGACCGAAGAACGCAAGCAAGATCACAGCCGGAAGATGAAAGAAATATGGGCAACCAAAAAGGCAATCAAGATGAAGCCGAAGACACAAAGCCGACAAGAAGCATGGAGGACCGGAAACAGAAACACAGTGAGCGAATGAGAGAAGTTTGGGCAGCAAGGAAGGCAGCAAAAGGAACTGGCCATGTAGTTTAGTCCAAATGCGCTCTTTAAGGGCAAAACACATGTTTGGTACTGTGAAACAAATATCTTCTATTGCAAGCTCATTGCTTTCCATATTTTTGGAGGAGGTAGTATGGATCGAAACAAGAAAATGAGTAGTAAATATGGACTCTAAAACGTGAACCTTAAGAGCTACGAGCACTTGCTCAGTAAAAGAGATGTGTTTCACAGCAGCGAAGATGAAGAAGCCCTCATAGTGGTTAAGATATGCACTTTAGAACCCATGTTTACCGGTTCAAAAATGGCTCTGAGCACTATGGAACTTAACTTCTAAGGTCATCAGTCCCCTAGAACTTAGAACTACTTAAACCTAACCAACCTACGTACATCACTCATATCCATGCCCGAGGCAGGATTCGAACCTGCGACCGTAGCGGTCGCGCGGTTCGAGACTGTACATGTTTACTGGACTTTTTTTCATGTTTTGGACCATACTACATCCTCTCAGAATTTGGAAAGGGAAGAGCTTGCACTAGAAGAGATCTGTTTCACAGTATCGAAGATGAAAATGTGCTCATATTCTTAAGGTATGCATTTTAGGGCCCATGTTAGGTTGACTTTTTTGCTTTGAGTGATAGTTGCTGTCATATTGACCGCTCCTCCTGGGACACGCTGTATGCACATATACATACACACATTTACATACACACGTATGTATAAATGTATGTACAAGCAGAACAGTATTCACTACTATCTGATCATTGCGTAACAATCGTCATATCCAGCGTTTGCTTACATAGCGGCAATGCGGCGAGCTGTCGTTCATATAGGTGAACTCGTGTATTCGCTCTCCTTTCTGCACTGGTATAGTCCATCTGTACCGTATGACACTTATACAGTCAATTTAACCTGGTGAGAGACTCGAGTGAGGAGCTGTCAATTAAATGGGCATCGGCGAATACTCGAGGGTCAAGTCTCTGAGCGTACAGAGACGTCATGTTGGGAGATGACACCGTAGGAACAGTTGGCGAGTTTAAAGTGAATATAATCTCTAATGCCCGCCTCGGTTGGCTTTTGGCACAAGTGCTGGTGCTACCTCCCGTCGCGGCAGAGCGCGCATGCATCAGCAAAATAGCCTTCGCTGCATCACGGCGAGGTGTTGATCAGCTTGCTGTCGCAGCCAGGAGCAATCTGGTGTACAGGAGTGACCAGCAGCATCGACTTGGAGACGGTGTCTTCGAATTTGGCGCCGGATCATGCATGTCGCGCCGGTTGTGCTTGCTTAAGTCCAAAAGTGGCTGCCTCAGGGAGTTGTCCTTGATAGCTGCCCCGTACATGGGAGATGGCCAGAAAGAAGGCAACACATTTAGCAACTACCGAGGGCAGCAGTCGGCTGGACGTAGCGAAGCAGGAAGTCGCGGAGTAAACAGCGAGGCAGCCTGGTGGACGTGAGTCGGGGATGGCGATCCCTTGCTGTCAACACGAGACTTCGTTCAGAACTAGAGCAGCGGGCGGTTTTGGCATCGTGGATCTAAGGAACGCAGACGGGCCAGTAGTATGGGGCTGTTAGCTGTGCTGTGTTTTCAGCTACGATAGTTAAAGGAAATTGTGCTGGTTGTAATCAGTGCAGTCTTGTAGAGCATACGATACAAATGTAAGAGAATGTGGGGCCTAGTGTACTAATGCTAATTTGTTCGTGTTGCTAGCCCTTACTGCTTTGTTGTTGTCATTTATTGTGCCCAGGAGAGGGTAACTTGGCCTAGAGTACTCCATCAGTGATTTTCGCTCCCTTGTTAATTGCTTATTTCGTTTTAGGATGTCGGCTTTGGTTGGGAATATTTGAGGCTTTGGTATTCTGGGCGGAGGTTTATTATTGTGTATTTTCTTGTTCTCCTTGTGTTGTTATGTAATTGTTTTTAGAACAAAATTTCTTGTCCCTTTTATTATAAACTTGGTGAAAATCAAAGGCGCAGATTATTTTATCGTGTGTGGTATTGTGTTAAGCATTAAGTTTTGCATTTTGGTAAACTGAGAGTTGATTACTTATGTATCTGGTATATGCGCTTGTATGTGTTGAAACTGGTCAATAAATATATTTACGTACTGTTAAGAATTTACGACCAAACAACTACCAGGCACTATCCGCTCCCACCATTTCCTCTGCCACACGGCCGAATGGGACTTCTCGGATGTTTTGCTAAAGCAATATGCTAAATACCAATGTAAGGAAATGATGATGATGATGATTATTATTATTATTAGCTTGCGTGGCTCAGTTTGGTTAAATGGAAAAGAGAAAGCACCTTTCTAATATGTATGAGAGTTGTAGACACGATCTTATCTCTTTCTCCTCACTTGTCTCCATCTCTTTTTCCTCTCTATTTGCCCATCTGCTCCTCCTTTCCCCTCTTTGTCCATCACCTCTTCTCCTCTCTCTCTCTGTCTGTCTTCTCGTTTCCCTCTCTGTGTGTCAATTTCCTCCTTTCCGTTCTCTATGTCCATTTCGTCCTCCCCTCTGCTGCTGCTGCTTGTATAGCATATGGCGCTCCCGTAGGTATATAAAATACGCCCATATTGGAATGCAACATTTTGTCAAAATTTCAAAGGAATCGGTGAAGAACTTTCGGAGATTTGTGATTTTGTACAAACGAACACGAGATTTTGCGAACAACGTATATATGGTCCAGTAGGGCTATAATAACATGGTCTTATTCGAATGAAGAGTTGTATAAATATTTCAAAGCAATCGGTGAAGAACTTTCGTAGATTTAAGATTTGAACAAACCAATATTTATATTTTTATTTTTATTTATGTAGATTAGGAGACTTCTGATGTAAATCAATTACTGGTGTTGTGTTGAATCGTTTTAGGAGAGATTTCTGAAGCTTTTGAGGGGCGAACAAGCGCTAGACTATGAGACAAGCGCTGACCTCTACTTCATTCAATTCTGTCGTTGGAAAGGTGACCGAGAATGGGAAGATCTCAAAAATGTGATGTAAATTAGCAGTTGGAGTTGAACTATAAAAACAAGAATCTTAAAATACAGTTTTTAGCTTTTGCAAACGATCTTGTTATACTATACAAATGTATTACAGTAATACCAACTAGGAAAAAACTACATTTTGAACAGAATTGCAGAAAAAATAGGTCTTTGTTTACATAAAAACAAAATACAATAAATATATAAAAGATGCTCTTAATTTAATTAACACAGATTACGGAAAAATTAAAATAGTAAATTTCTTGATGACGTAATGCAGGAGAATGATGTTGATGGGAAGACTAATAAACTCAGTAATAAGGAAGGTGGAAATGACCTTGCACTTTGTGAGGAAATTTGTTTTCAAACTGTAGCTAGCAAATCAATAGACAAATGTTATCTCTGCTTTTGTTATGTTATAATATATACATTGGAAACGTATTTTTCTCGGCAGCCCTGTGCTTGTGAAACAGCATGGTACACTTTTCTATTTCACATTCATACATTTGACATGATAATCGTGTATCGTTCCTATAAGCTTGATGTCTAATATCTAGTGATGTTAGTTCTGTTTTCGTAAAAATCTCTTAATATAAATATTTGACTGCATCTTGTGTTTCCTGACCTTTAGAAAGCTCTTTTCTTTGTTTTCAGGTAAGTTGCTGTCTTCGTTCGATAGTGCCTACTTCGCTTTGCAAGCCGACAGCCGTGTAAGTGTAATATCACTTAATGTTTTCGTGTTGCTAAACCAGCTGCTGTTGTCTTCTAGTAAAGTATTTATAACCCACAGATAATTTGTTAGAATCTAATCGGGGCTCATAACTGGCTGTTTTGTTCCATTCAATCCGCACTGATGAGCCAAAACATTATGAGCACTAGCTAATAGCGTATTCGTCCAGTACAGTAGCGATTCTGCGTGACATGCATTCGACAAATCCTTGATAGGTCTCCGGAGGTACATAACACCAGATATCTAGGTACAGGTCACGCAGTTCCCTTAATAACGGGCCTGTGGTTTGTGGGAGGGGAGCTGTCGCCCAATAGCGTCCGAGATGTCTTCCATCTGGTTCTGATGATCAGGCGGATGTGGTGGCCAAATGATCAATATGAGTTCACTATCGTGTCTTTCAAAGCACTGTAGAACGATTATGGCCTTGTGACACAGACATTAATTCTGCTGGAAGATGCTGTCGTCGTCGAAAAAGACATTGAGCATGAAGGGGCGCAGATGGACCGGACTACAATAGCCATAGTGTTAAAGAAATAATTGGGCTATCAGTTTTGTTTCAGGAACTACACAAGACACAGTTTGTAGAATCATCATTTATTGTCAGACTAGCCGCACGTGATTAGCCGAGTGGTCAAAGGCGCTGCAGTCATGGCCTGTGCGGCTGGTCCCGGCGGAGGTTCGAGTCCTCCCTCGGGGATGGGTGTGTGTGTGTGTGTTTGTCATTAGGATAGTTTAGGTTAAGTAGTGTGTAAGCTTAGGGACTGATTACCTTAGCAGTTAAGTCCCATAAGATTTCACACACATTTGAACATTTTTTTATTATCAGACTCACAACACTCAAACGTATTAATTTAAATTAAATTTTAAAAATAACAAAAATATTTGCAACTTTTCGACTTTTAGTGTTCGAAAATCCAAGATAATTCCGTTAAATTTCGGTTACACGATGAATCACACAATCTAAGGGTTGTCGATTCAACTAAATACGTAGGAATTATAATTACGAACGACTTAAATCGGAACCATCGCATAGAAAAATTAGTGGGTAAGTGAAACCGAATACTACATTTTATTGACAGAACTCTTAGAAGATGCAGCACATGTAGTTATGAGAGCACCGACACTACGCTTGTCTGCCCTCTTCTGGAGTGCTACTGCGTGATATGGTTCCTTACCAGATAGGGTTGACGGAGAACATAAACTCAGAAAACGGCAGCGCGTTTTGCGCTATTGAGAAATAGGGGAGGGAGTGTCGCACACAAGATACAGGCATTTGGGACGGCGATCAGTAAAACAAAGGCGTTCTTCCTTGTGGCGAGATTTTTCCACGAGATTTCGATCACTAACTTTTTGTAGCGATTGTCAGAATATTTTGTTGACACCAGCCTACATATGGAGAAAAAAAAACCGTAATAAAATAAGAGAAATCCGAGCTTGTACGAAAGACGCAGGCGTTTATTTTCTCTAGTTTGTATTCCAGAAAGGAACGATCGAGAAATAGTTTGAAAGTAGTTCTGTGAGCCCTCTGCCAAACAGTTAATTTTGAATGCAGAGCTATGGTTTACATGTACACTGAAGCGCCAAAAGAAACTGGTATAGGCATGCGTATTCAAATACAGGCAGCATACGGCACTGCGGTTGGCAACGCCTGTAAAAGGCAACAAGCGTCTGGCGCACTTGTTACATCTGTTACTGCTGCTACGATGGCAGGCTGTCAAGATTTAATTGTAGTGTTCTAGTCGGCGACGAGCGAAGGAACACAGAATCTCCGAGGTAGCGATGAAGTGAGGCTTTTCCCGTACGACCATTTCACGAGTGTACCGTGAATACCAGGGATCGGGAATCGGGTAAAACATCAAATCTCCGACATCGTTGCGGTATGAAGAAGATCCTGAAAGAACGGGACCAACGACGACTGAAGAGAATCGTTCAACGTGACGGAAGTGCAACCCTTCCGCAAATTTCGGCAGATTTCAGTGCTGGGCCATCAACAAGTGTCAGCGTGCGAACTACTCGACGAAACATCATCGATATCGGCTTTCGGAGCCGAAGGCCCACTCGTGTACCCTTGATGACTGTCCGACACAAAGCTTTTCGTCTCGCCTGGGCCCGTCGACACCGACTTTGGACTGTTGATGACTGGAAACATGTTGCCTAGTCGGACGAGTCTCGTTTCAGATTGTATCGAGCCGATGGACGTGTACGGGTATGGAGACATGTCAGCAGGGGACTGTTCAATCTGGTGGAGGCTCTGTAATGGTGTGGAGCGCGTGCAGTTGGAGTGATACGGTAGTCCTGATACGTGTAGATACGACCCTTGACAGGTGATACGTACGTATGGATCCTGTCTGATCACTTGCATCCATTCGTGTCGATTGTGCATTCCGACGGACTTCAGCAATTCCAGGAGGACAATGCGACACCCTACACGTCTAGAATTGCTACAGAGTGGCTCCAGGAACACTCTTCTGAGTGTAATCACTTCCGCTGGCTACCAAACACCCCAGACATGAACATTATTGAGCATATCTGGAATGCCTTGCAACGTGCTGTCCAGAAGAGACCTCTACCCTCTCGTATTCTTACGGATTTATGGACAGAAGTGCAGTATTCATGGTATAAGTTCTCTCCAGCACTACTTCAGACATTAGTCGACACCATGTCACGTCGTATTGCGGCATTTCTGCGTGTTCGCGGGGGCCCTACAGGATATTAGGCAGGTGTCCAATGACGGACGGAGCAAGGAGGACATTAAAAGCAGACTCGCTATGGCAAAAAAGGCATTTCTGGCCAAGAGAAGTCTACTAATATCAAATACCGGCCTTAATTTGAGGAAGAAATTTCTGAGGATGTACTTCTGGAGTACAGCATTGTATGGTAGTGAAACATGGACTGTGGGAAAACCGGAACAGAAGAGAATCGAAGCATTTGAGATGTGGTGCTATAGACGAATGTTGAAAATTAGGTGGACTGATGAGGTAAGAAATGAGGAGGTTCTACGCAGAATCGGAGAGGAAAGGAATATGTGGAAAACACTGACAAGGAGAAGGGACAGGATGATAGGACATCTGCTAAGACATGAGGGAATGACTTCTATGGTACTAGAGGGAGCTGTAGAGGGCAAAAACTGTAGAGGAAGACAGAGATTGGAATACGTCAAGCAAATAATTGAGGACGTAGGTTGCAAGTGCTACTCTGAGATGAAGAGGTTAGCACAGGAAAGGAATTCGTGGCGGGCCGCATCAAACCAGTCAGTAGACTGATTAAAAAAAAAAAAAAAAAAAAAAAAACAGTTTCTTTAGCTGTTCAGGATAGATGTATACAATATTGCTGATTTTAATTCAGCTTGAAGTAGCGCCCGATTAAATATCTGGGTCGCAAATGTTTGGAAGCCTGTGACTAATATAAAAACGGACCTGTTGCCCAAGTTTATATATACAATAAAATCAATAATATGGTAACTTATCCTGCAGCCAGACTTTGGAACACCGCGCCACGCCCCCAATTCGGTGTCCGAATGCGATGCCCACAGAGCAGGGTTTTGCAGGATAATGACCTTGATAAATGGGAGAACAGGCCTATACATCTTATTCGGCTTCAGTTTTTCGAGCTGGGGTGCTTCCCTTATTAGCTAGATAATTTATGAGTGGTTGTGTGGAAATGTGTTACCTAAATTCTCGACATACTGAGCTTATTTTCTTCAATAGAACAGCAGCCGATGCGTTTCCCTGTGCTTCTTCCAGTTAGCTCGTGTCTGTTACTAATCACCACGCTTTAGGGGAAACTTTAAACAATTAATCTCCTTTCCTTCATTCCGGCACTGCCATCAGATGACGCGCTAGACGTAGAAGCAGCAACGGCTGCAGATTGGCTCGATGCGTCCCGCGATTAACTCCCCTCCTTTGCCAACCTCTTCATCTCAGCTCTCGCACTCAGTCCCCAAGTAGGATCTGCTGGATGTATTCCAATCTCTGTCTTCCCCTTCACTTTTTATCCTCCACAGCTCCTTCAAGTTCCATGAAACATATTCTTTCATGTCTCAACCCATGTCCTATCATCTTGTCCCTTCTTCTTGTCAGTGTTTCCCTTACTTTCTTTTCCTCACCGTCCCTTATTTTCTTTTCCTCACCGATTCTGCAGAGATCCTCCTAATTTCGAATCGTATCAGTGTTATCTAATTTTCAACATCCTACTGTAGCACCACATCTCAAACGCATTGAGTCACTCCTATATGTTCCTGTGCTACAAACGTACAGTTTCAGGAATTTTTTCTTCAACTTAAAGCCGATGTTGGATACAAGTACACTTCTTTCGGCCAGGAATGCCCTATTTGCCTATCTTTGTCTGCTTATTATGTCCTCCTTGCTTCGTTCGTCATACGTTATTCTGCTTCCGAGGTAGCAGAATTCTTTCACTGTATGTAACCTCGCGGCAAACGACTTGGGAAATAGGTTGAATGGAATGGATAGTGTCAGGTAATTCGTTATAAGAGGAACATCAACATAAATGAATTAAGTTCAGTGGGCTGAGAGAATTAGAAACTGAGATGCTAAAATTATTGGATATAGGTTCCGCCTGTTAAGTAAAACACTGTTTTTTCTTGTTACCCAAACATTTGTGTCCAGTGCTCTCGGAACGCGGAAGGAGGAGAATCTGTCAGAACCAGATATGGCAAGCGATCTGTGCAGGACATTATACAGATGGTCCTGCAAAACAGTATAATGTAAAATAAAGTTAAAAAATCCCACTGAGGATGACACAGAGGTGCCCAGACGTATTTGGGTAACAAAAAAAGAGTGTTTTGCATAAAAGGCGGAACCTATATCCAATAATGTTAACTGCAAACACGAAAAAAATACAGGAGCTTTAAGTCAAAAACATTAAAATGAGAGACTAAAATTAATATAGCGTTCTGGTATTGGGGCAAAAAAACAACTGACAGTGGCCGAAGTAGATAGGATATAAAATATAGGCGCTCAATAACACCAAAAAGCCTTTGAAAAAGAGAAATATTTTAACGTCGAATATAAATTTAAGTGTTAGAAAGTGTTGCTAAAGGTGTTTGTGTCGACTGTAGCTTTCTGCGGAAATGGAATATGGACAATAAGCAGTTAAGACAGGAAGAGAATACAAACTTTTGAAATGCTACAGATGAGTTGATTACATTAGGTAACCAATGAAGAGGTAGAGGGATCGAATCAGGGATAAAAGAAATTTATGGCACGCCTTGATTAAAATACGAGCTCTGTTGATAGGACACATTATGAGGCAACAGCTAATCGTCAGTCTGGTAATGGCAGGAAGTGTGTGTGTGTGTGTGTGTGTGTGTGTGTGTGTGTGTGTGTGTGTCGAGGGCGTAAATTATAGAGCGAGACCAGGGCGTGACCCCAGGTTCACTCGGATTTAAATTCCAACAGTTGTTCAGAGATGAAGAGGCTTGCGCAGGATTCTTTCGTATCAGTCTGCTGACAGTCTTCCCTTATTGCCATCCGATGATACAGTACACAGAGAAAGAAACAACAGTTCGCTGACAGGTAAATTTTTTTTGTCGTCAGTCGTCAGACTGGTATGAAGAGATTTGCTATTGATTCCTTTCCTGTGTCAACATCTTCATTTCAGATTAGCACTTGCACCGAACGTTATCAATTGTTTATTGAATATAACCCAGTCTCTGTCTTCTCCTACAGCTTCCTCCACTCCCATGAAAGTTATTCCCTTGTGTGTTAACACCTATCCCATTATACGCCGTCGTCTTTTTTCAGTGTTGTCCATATGTTCCTTTCCTCGCCGGTTCTGCGGAGAATTTCATTTCTTCCCTTATCAGTACAACTAATTTTCAACGTCTTTCCTTAGCACCACACCTCAAAGCGCTTCGATTCTCTTAGTTTCCGGTCTTGTCACACTGCGCGATTCACTTCCATGCTGTGCTCCAAACCCAAAATCTCACAAATTTCTTCTTAAGACTTCGACCGGTATTTGATACTAGCAGCTTTCTTTTGGCGAGGAATGCCGTCTTCGCCTGTGCTACCTGTGTAGTGTTGAGTAGGACGATAGGATCGCGTCAGTTTAGTTTAGTTTTTCCAGAATGAAAGTTTCACTCTGCTGGGGAGAGTGCCCTGATATTAAATTTCCTAACAGCAGATTCAGAAGGATGTAGGTTGCAGTAGGTACTGGGAGATGAAGAAGCTTGCACAGGATAGAGTAGCATGGAGAGCTGCATCAAACCAGTCTCAGGACTGAAGACGACAACAACAACATATTAAAACCGTGTATCGAACCTGGACTTGAACTCTGGACCTTTGCCTTTCGCAGGCAAGTGCTCTACCAGGTGATGTACCCAAGCATGACTCACAACCCCTACTCACGGCTTTTCTTGCACCAATACCCCGTCTCGAGTCCCGCTCAGCGCACATTTACAAGCTGTCAGGAAGTTTCATATCGCAAAATGCTTTTTTCCAGTGTGTTAGTCCCGTAAGTTTCGCTGGAGAACTTCTGTGAAGTTTGGAATGTAGGAGACGAGGTACTGGTGCAAGCAGAGCTGTGAGGACGGGGCGTGCGTCGTGCTTGGGTAGCTCAGCTGGTAGCACTTGTCAACCAGAGGCAAAGATCCGACTTCGAGTCTCAGTCTGGTACATACTTTTAATCTGCAAGGAGGTTTCATAGTTTACTTTTTACTAATCAAATTATCGTGGCAGTTCTCATCCGACCCAGGAGGGAGTCGCGAGTTTTAAATGAAGTTTTCATCTCTCCCCTTACCTCGTAAACCTGTTACGTGCACTATAAAGTCTCTGAATATAATTTCGCTTCTTGCTGCAGTTGTATGGTACCCTTATGTCGCTTTGTAGCGTTCATTACATCAGAACGACCGTGGAAATCAATTGTCAGCGTCGCGTCTCAGAGAGCACAAGCTTCCCTTTCCTCGCCCCGTTCTGGGGCATTGTGTCTTGCTACTGCACGCTTCGCCGCCTCCACTTGTTGCGCAATTTATCTATCGCGTTGCGTAAATCACAGAATGTTACGCAAACAGCACTACTGCCTCGGTCGACGGCTATTGTCTTGACTACGTCATCTAGGAGGTAGCAAACGCTGTTTCTTTTCCTTGCTTGGCGATCGAAGCAGTGCAGGGAATTTCTCTCTGGGCGACGCGAAGGCGTGTATTTACACATTACGACAGTAATTAATTTCTTCCGATCAATGTGTTACATAGTGACAGTAGGTCTGTCCACCGACACACTGCCGAACTAGGGGATCTATGAGTATTATGTGTTATTTATCGAGTTTGAAGGAATGAAGAAAGGAGGGTAAAATTTTGAGAGCTCGTCAAAAGGGAAGCAGTAGCATTAAAAAAAGTTGGTGGATTGAATCTACCGATATCGAACGTCAGCGTTGATCCCTAAGGACTGCTTCCTGGACACAAGGGGAAATCTTGAAAAATTTGTCAGTTTTCAGAATATTGTAGCTCAAAGAATAAGAGTTGTATGTAACGCCTACCATCCTTGACACATATGTTTTGGAACATTTTGATGTATGAACCACAGATTTTGGTCTCACACTTTTTTGTGAATTGTATTTTGTGTTGCTAGTAAAATAAAGCACGTTAATTATTTGTGTATGGGATAGGTACACATCTACATCTCTCAAATTAAAAAACTAGAAGCTTGATTTTTTGTGGAAGTTCTATATATTAATAGCTTTGAAGTCGAATTTAAAAAGATGCTGGTGCATAAATTATGATTCAATACTTTTTTAATAATGATTATAAAAAATTTCAGTAATTAACCCACAGTTTTTCTTTTAAAAAGGCTTTAATTTTCAAATGTAGGTGATAAGAATAGCCCACTTTTTAGCTAAATGAGTTTTTAGACAGCATACAAAATTTCAGCCCTCTATCTGAGTTTTTAACCGTTGTGTAACATAACGTCAAAAAAGTGAACTTCGGGAAAACCAGTTGAAATTAAAAAACTTCTATCTCTACCGTCCCTGCATAACACTGATGCATCTCAGGCCCATATTCGACTTGTTTTTGCTGTTATTCTCCCATCCTCTACTTTTTCAGACTTTTTTGCGTATTTTTCCTTCTTTCGTGGCTTCCAGTACTGGTTTCTCTGCTTTGAAGAGTCTCCTGTGGTCAGTGAAAATTAAAGTTCTTTGCATATTTAGTCCACCAGGCACTCCCATCAATCCCATAACCTTAAACCTTGACACTGCACCATCACTGAAACACAGCAGAGCATCCAGCACATCTATTTTCATCAAAGTATTCAGTCCTACCAGAACAACTTTTTATATCCGTTACCTCGTACAGTTGTTAAAACTCTCAGTTAGGTTTTGAGTTCTATCACGTAATTAAGTCTCTAATAATTTTGTGTCACTAAGACATTAGGGACTAAACAGTCATTAAAAACAATTAAGTGAGGAAAAATTCTGCTTTTAACATAGCTGTCTGAGTGACATGCGGGCGTCGTCATGTGTTCAGACACTTTTAAATTACTCTAATTTTTGGGGCTTTCTTCTGTACAATTTTCACGAAGTAAACTTTTTCTTGTTCAGAAATCTACATACAATTGTTTAACACAAAGGTTAAGACACATCCTCAAGAGTCCGTTCCTCTTAGCCATAGAGTCCGCGGAATTGCGTAGACTCCCTGAACAGTTACACTCATCCTGCTGCTGAATGTTGTAAAGGCAGTCTACATCCGTGCGCGAAAGCGTATCCGTTGCTACACGAAGGGCTGCCGATGGAAGCCGAAACGTTCATCCACTAGTGCGTGTTCAAGCCGTGAAGACCCCTGCAGCTGTCCTCTTCACAGGTCCCGCGGAGTTGACAAAGAAAAAAGAAGGAAGAATATGGAAACTTGGTGCAAAGAATAAGTGAGTGTTTTAATTGGCAGTATGAACGGAAACCTGTCTTTTTAAGATCAGAAGTAAAGGTTATCGCGGCAGGAACGAAAGTCATGTAGCATTAAATGAAATATTCTTTTACGTTACAATTATATGCCTTATACACCAGTGAACAAAATCTAAAAAAAATTTGAGCCCTCACATTACAGGGGAGAAATACTTATTGAGAACTGGAAGAGAAGAGGAATCTGCAGTGAAAGTGTTTACGGACCAATGTATAGTTTTTTCGAAAGATTTCGATTTACTCGTGGCATGGAATTTTGAGAATAACAGATAACTTCTCGTAAAAAGTAATTGATTTTCTCATCTGTGCCCTGCTTCGTTAATTCCTGTTGCCCTTGGTCAATGGTTCTCATGTTGGGGGTAATTTGCCCCGCAGGTGAATATGTAATTTTCTGAGGCGTAAAAACAGAAGGATTCACTCGCAAAATAAATTACTTTTAAAAGATCATTATTATTATCACTGTTTCGTAACACTGTAACACTAGTTAGATAAATACCAATAATTACTTTTTTAAATTCTATCTTTAACATGTGACACAATGTGGTGGAGGTTAGAGCTTGTGAAACGAATGTGCGAACATCATCTTCCTCTCATACTCTACCTACCACACATATACCTTGTAATTTGCATCATGCACCTATCACGGTACATCTGAGACATAATATATCATGAAATTTCTTTCTCCAAGTTATAGATCGGAAATTGCTTCATTACTTACTTCACAACAATAAACAAACTAATTGGCAGAACAACACAATAGTAACTATGTAATGGCCACTGTACTGCAGTAGGGCGTACAACGTAAATTTCTTTGAATTTCCCAATATTAGCGCGATGATGATCGGTTTTACATTTGACCAGGTAAAAGGATATCAAGCAGTTTGAAACATTATACAGGGTGATTCAAAAAGAATACCACAACTTTAGGAATTTAAAACTCTGCAACGACAAAAGGCAGAGCTAAGCACTATCTGTCGGTGAATTAAGGGAGCTATAAAGTTTCATTTAGTTGGACATTTGTTCGCTTGAGGCGCTGTTGACTAGGCGTCAGCGTCAGTTGATGCTAAGATGGCGACCGCTCAACGGAAACTTTCCACACTAACGGGAAAGTCAACCGTCACAATGTCTGTATATGGGGCACTGAGAATCCGCGGGAAACAACTCAGTATGAACGTGACTCGCCTAAGGTGAACGTTTTCTGTGCCATTTCAGCCAATAAAGTTTTTGGTCCCTTTTTCTTCGAAGGTGCTACTGTAACTGGACTACAGTATCTGGAGATGTTAGAGAATTGACTGTTCCCTCAGCTCGAACAAGAAGCACAACAATTCATATTTCAGCAGGATGGAGCGCCACCACATTGGCACTTATCTGTCCGTAACTACCTGAACGTCAACTACCCGAGGCGATGGATCGGCCGCCAGGCAGCCCGTGACAGAGCACTTCATCACTGGCCTCCAAGAAGCCCTGATCTTACCCCCTGCGATTTTTTCTTATGGGGGTATGTTAAGGATATGGTGTTTCGGCCACCTCTCCCAGCCACCATTGATGATTTGAAACGAGAAATAACAGCAGCTATCCAAACTGTTACGCCTGATATGCTACAGAGGGTGTGGAACGAGTTGCAGTATCGGGTTGATATTGCTCGAGTGTCTGGAGGGGGCCATATTGAACATCTCTGAACTTGTTTTTGAGTGAAAAAAAACCTTTTTAAATACTCTTTGTAATGATGTATAACAGAAGGTTATACTATGTTTCTTTCATTAAATACACATTTTTAAAGTTGTGGTACTCTTTTTGAATCACCCTGTATATACAGTTTTTATTTTTTATTTATTTTTTTATTCTGTTAAGACAGATCTACAGTTCTTCAGCGAATACATGTTTTTGTTACACTTTGAGTCATTTTGTTTGCCGTTTCCACAGGAATAAAAGATGAAATGGGTTTTGCAGAAACCATTTACTTTTCTGACGGTTTCTCGACAATCTACATGAAATGTTTTATTATGCTTTTATGAGAAATGTTATCAATGACTGCCCGTAATCTCCGATTTTGTCTTATGATTTTTGCTTAACACAGTGCAGACACCGAAACAGTATCAAGAAAAGAAGCATGTTAGAAAACGTTGCTTAAAGAGAAAACACTTGTAGTGAAGTAGGTATTAACATTTTAATGTCTCAAAATCTTTGTCATTCAAAGAGTGTGAGATCTGAGTACCAATACATAACTTAGCCCCAAGGACCCATTTACACGTTCGGCCACTCTCATGGAATCAAATACCAACAACAATTGTCTCATATTAAACCCAGAGTATATTCGTAGCAGCTCTAGAACTTCACACAGTCGCGTATTAAAAACAATTAGAGGCTTAATAGCAGATGGCTGAAGCTGCAGAAAAGTTTCTAAGATAAGCAACGCAAGAAAACAAGATACATACAAAAGAATTGTTAGAGCCCTCGCAAAGCGTTTGTTCTAACAGAGCTGCCAACTTTAAAAACTGTTGCGAAGTATATACACTGAAGAGCCAAAGAAACTGGTACAGCCACCAATACCGTGTAGGGCTCCCGCGAACACGCAGAAGTGGCCCAACGGGACGTGGCATAGAGTCGACCAATGTCTGAAGTAATGCTGAAGGGAATATACAGCATGAATACTGCAGGGCTGTCCATAAATCTGTAAGAGTACGAAAGGGTGGAGATTTCTTCTGAACAGCACGTTGCAAGACATCCCAGATATGCTCAATAACGTTCATGTCTGGGGCGTTTGATGGTCAGAGGCAGTGTTTAAACTCAGAAGAGTGTTCCGGGAGGCACTCTGTAGCAATTCTGGACGTGTGGGATGTCGCATTGTCCTGCTGGAATTGCCCAAGTCAGAATGCACAATGGATATGAATGGATGCAAATGATCAGACAGGATGCTTATGCACGTGTCACCTGTCAGAGTCGAATCTAGCTGTATCAGGACTCCCGTATCACTGCAACAGCACACATCCCACACCATTACAGAGGCTCCGCCAGCTTGAACAGTCCATGGAATCATGAGGATGCGTCCACACCCATCCACTCGATACCTTTGCAACGAGCGTCGTCCGACCAGGCAACATGTTTCCAGTCATCACCAGTCCAATGGCGGTGTTGACGGACCCACACGAGGCGTAAAGCTCTGTGTCGTGCAGTCATCGGGGTACACGAGTGGGCCTTAGCCACCGAAAGCCCATATCGATTATGTTTCGTTGAACTGTTCGCAAGCTGACACTTGTTGATGGCCCAGCACTGAAATCTGCAGCACTTTGCGGAAGAGTTGCTCTTCTGTCACGTTGAACGATCTTTTTCCGACCGCAGCGATGTGGGAGATTTGATGTTTTACAGGATTCCTGATATTCACGGTACACTTGTGATGTGGTCTTACGGGAAAATCCACACTTCGTCGCTACGTAGGAGATACTGTGTCCCTTCGCTCGTGCGCCAACTACCACACCACGTTCAAACTCACTTAAATCTTGATGACGTGCCATTGTAGCAGCAGTAACCGATGTAACAACTGCGCCAGACACTTGATGTCGTATATAGGCGTTGCCGAAGGCAGCGCCATATTCTGCCTGTTTTCATATCTCTGTATTTGGATACGCATGCCTCTATCAGTTTCTTTGGCGCTTCGATGTGGCTGTCGAACAGGAGTCTAATGACAACGTCGACGTGTGGAGGCAGTGGAAACGTGGTTGTGGGCGCACAGCGAGAGATCTTTAAGTTATTTCGTAAACAACTTCCCGATGTCCAATTCAGTTCTTTTAACCATCATTTTGTTCAAAACCTCTAAAAGATCAATTTAAGATGAAAAAGCAAAAAGAATCGATTTTCTGAAGCGGATTCACGGGCGAGTTATCTTAAGTCAAAAACAAAAATACACTACTGGTCATTAAAATTGCTGCACCACAAAGATGACGTGCTACAGATGCGAAATTTAGCCGACAGGAAGAAGATGCTGTGATATGCAAATGATTAGCTTTTCAGAGCATTCACACAAGGTTGGCTCCTGTGGCGACACCTACAACGTGCTGACATGAGGAAAGTTTCCAACCGATTTCTCATACACGAACAGCAGTTGACCGGTGTTGCCTGGTGAAACGTTGTTGTGATGAATCGTGTAAGGAGGAGAAATGCGTACCATCACGTTTCCGACATTGATAAAGGTCGGATTGTAGCCTATCGCAATTGCGGTTTATCGTATCGCGACATTGCTGCTGGCGTTGGTCGAGATCCAATGACTGTTAGCAGAATATGGAGTAGGTGGGTTCAGGGGGGTAATATGGAACGCCGTGCTGGATCCCAACGGCCTCGTATCACTAGCAGTCGAGATGACAGGCCTCTTATCCGCTTGGCTGTAACGGATCGTGCAGCCACGCCTCGATCCCTGAGTCAACAGGTGGGGAAGTTTGCACCACAACAACCATCTGCACGAACAGTTCGATGAGGTTTGGAGTAGCATGGACCATCAGCTCGGAGACCATGGCTGCGGTTACCCTTGACGCTCCATGACAGACAGGAGTGCCTACGATGGTCCACTCAACGACGAATCTGCGTACACGAATGGCAAAACGACATTTTCTTGGATGAATCCAGGTTCTGTTTACAGTATCATGATTGTCGCATCCGTGTTTGGCGACATCGCGGTGAACGCACATTGGAAGCGTATATTCGTCATCGCCATACTGGCGCATAACCCGGCGTGATGGTATGGGGTGCCATTGGTTACACGCCTCCGTCACCTCTTGTTCGCATTGACGGCACTTTGATCAGTATTTCAGATGTGTTACGACCCGTGCCTCTACCCTTCATTCGATCCCTGCGAAGCCCTACATTTCAGCAGGATAATGCACGACGGCATGTTGCAGGTCCTGTAGGAGCCTTCCCGGATACAGGAAATGTTCGACTGCTGCCCTGGCCAGCACATTCTCCAGATCTCTCACCAATTGAAATCGTCTGGTCGATGGCGGCCGAGCAACTGGCTCGTCACAATACGCCAGTCACTACTCTTGATGAACTGTGGTATCGTGTTGAACCTTCATGGGCAGCTGTACCTGTACACGCCATCCAAGCTCTGTTTGACTCAATGCCGAGGCGTATGAAGGCCGTTATTACGGCCAGAGATGGTTGTTCTGGGTATTGATTTTCAGGATCTATGCACCCAAATTGCGTGAAAATGTAATCACATATCAGTTCTAGAATAATATATTTTTCCAATGAATACCCGTTTATCACCTGCATTTCTTCTTGGTGTAGCAATTTTAATGGCCAGTAGTGTAGTGCCCAGATTGACTCGTTTTCCTCTATAAGTGAAAGTGCGCGGCCCAGTGGCGCGAAAGAACGTTTCCACTAGCGCCCGGCTGAAGCGTGCCACGGAGCGTGCATCGGCTCGGCGGGCAGCGCGCAACTGGCTGCGACCAGTAATCCCCTCACCTTGAGGAGGCTGTTTGCGCGGACGGATGTGTCGCCGGTCGGCGCCTTAGCTCGCGCCGCTGCCGCTGCTGCTTCTGCTTCTTTTTCGGCGACCGTCCGCGGAGGACGCTGATGTCACTCCGTGACGGGCGACTGAGTATCTTCCAGCAAAAAGCGCAGTCCGCTCTTAGTGGCCGTGCCGGGGTCTTCAGCGTACGCGCTGCCGCTGGCAGCTGCGCGTTTGTATTTCGCGCCAATCTCCGCTCTGTATTAACTGCCAGTGTATTTTGTTTTTATATTTTCTTGGAAAATGTGTAGCACGGTGGTATCGTCCGTGATGCCGGATGCCATGTCTAAGCCCTACTCCAGACGGATTTTTCCGCGGTAAGTATCGACTTTTTTTTGTGACATCAGTCCTCTGGTTTTATGGAGCCGGCCACGACTGCCTCTCATGTGTCAACCTCTTCATCTCTAATCGGAGATCACACGCGAGCTGGATTTTTGTATTTTTTTTTCTATATTTTACCTGAAGTTAAGAGAAAATGGACGTTGAAGTACATGTTTATACTGCTGGAGAGCACTGTATAAATACAAAGAAAATTATTTGCTGGTGACTAAACAGGTACATGCGGAGCAATTGTAAGTGCCAAGGCAACATTTGTCGAATATGTATCTGTACTCACATAAAGATGAAGCATCATTTTTATAATTACGCTGTGGTGACAGTTTTTCCACTTACTTCCAGAATGCACCATGTCATTCTCAATAGAGAGAAGTCTTCCGAAGTAAGAGTGATTTCAGGTGTGCCGCAGGGGAGTGTCGTTGGACCGTTGCTATTCACAATACACATAAATGACCTTGTGGATAATATCGGAAGTTCACTGAGGCTTTTTGCGGATGATGCTGTGGTATATCGAGAGGTTGTAACAATGGAAAATTGTAGTGAAATTCAGGAGGATCTGCAGCGAATTGACGCATGGTGCAGGGAATGGCAACTGAATCTCAATGTAGACAAGTGTAACGTGCTGCGAATATATAGAAAGATAGATCTCTTATCATTTAGCTACAAAATAGCAGGTCAGCAACTGGAAGCAGTTAATTCCATAAATTATCTGGGAGTACACATTAGGGTTGACTTAAAATGGAATGATCATATAAAGTTGATCGTCGGTAAAGCAGATGTCAGACTGAGATTCACTGGAATAATCCTAAGGAAATGCAATCCGAAAACAAAGGAAGTAGGTTACAGAACATTTGTTCGCCCACTGCTTGAATACTGCTCAGCAGTGTGGGATCCGTACCAGATAGGGTTAGTAGAAGAGATAGAGAACGTCCAACGGAGAGCAGCGCTCTTCGTTACAGGATTATTTAGCAATCGCGAAAGCGTTACGGAGATGATAGATAAACTCCAGTGGAAGACTCTGCAGGAGAAACGCTCCGTAGCTCGGTACGGGCTTTTGTTGAAGTTTCGAGGAGTCAAGCAGTATATTGCTCCCTCCTACGTATATCTCACGAAGAGACCATGAGGATAAAATCAGAGAGATTAGAGCCCACACAGAGGCATACCGACAATCCTTCTTTCCACGAGCAATACGAGACTGGAATACAAGGGAGAACCGATAGAGGTACTCAAGGTACCCTCCACCACACACCGTCTGGTGGCTTGCGGAGTATGGATGTAGATGTAGATATACTTGCACATTTATCATCATTTTCACGTCCATGTTTCAGTTTTATAAAATTTAGCTGCATATTTCACTATCGCGACGTGCAGTCGTGATATACTGTATACACTGTGTTTACATGTGACGAGTAAATATTCTTTTATTGTAACTGGTAGCGGAAATTTTTCTACATCCTTACTACCCCAAAGGAAAGTTGTCTTACCGACCACTGTGGTAGAATACTTGCCTACCACGTGTGGAGCCGTTCGATTTCCGGCTGTGGTATTTTTTAACAAATGTGTAATTTCTACAACTCTTCCGTGGGGCGTAAAATACGTACAAATGAAAAGATTTAATTTGCGTTTTTTATTCAAACAATCTTTTTTAACAATATTTTATTAAAGATAGGTAATAAAGAATTTTTGTATGCATAGAAAACTGGATTTTTGTGTGCGATATGTAATTAGATGAGAACGCCTGCGTTTTACTAAATGAGAATTAGATATTTGTTACTTTAAAATATTTGATGAATTTTACATTTAAAAGCTGGTATTCGAACTGCACGGAAAAACATAATGACAGAAACGAAACTCGAACTAGCGATCCCGCGATTGCATGTCCGACACTACCGATTGTTTCCCATCTTTATATATTTTGCTCTTCACAGAAAATTCTTGTAAGACGTGCACCTTTGCTTACTGATTTTCATACGCCGGGAATTGAACCCAGGCAGGCTACCATTCCAATACAGAACCAAGGTGCCTTTGGAACCAACGACCTTGCTTTATGATGTTAAAGATTATCGGAAAACTTCTAAGTCGATTTTCTCGAGAAATTTGGGAGCTGCATTGAACTGCTTTCGGAGATTGATATTTGAGTTCTGAACTTTATGTTCTGTAAATATAAAAAAATTACAAAAATCCAACTGTGTTTGGTTTCCTTGTCAAAGTAGCACACCAAGTGTCCCACTCAAACCTCCCTGATTTCAAAAACCCAGGGAAACAAAACACAGTAGATACGACAATGAAAAATGCACCACATTGCACACCATCTCAAAGAATTTATTTATTTATCATCAGTACACCTCTACATGTGAACTATTTGTAACACAATGAATATCGAGTCTATATACAGTTTCTTGCCAAGTTCTTTGTAACATTTCCTCTGTTATTGTTGCAGTCGCATCAGTGGTACGATGTGGCAACGTAGGAATATCGTCCATTTTGGTCGCATACACGCGGTCCTTCACGAATTCCCAGATGTAGAAATTAAGCGGCGTAATGTCGGGGGAACGTGGTGGCCAGGCAATGGGTCTTACGCGTCCGATCCAACTGTTGGAAAGTTTCCTATCCAGGAACTTGCGAACAGCCGTTGACCAATGCGACGGAGCCCCATCTTGTTGAAAAATGATGTCGGGTTGCAAGTCTTGTATCTGAGGGTACGCAAACTGCTTCATCATGTCCAGATGCACTGACCCATTCACTGTTTGTTCCGCAAAGAAGAACGGTCCAACAATCCTGTCGTGCATTAGCCCGCACCAGAAGTTTAGTTTAGGGCTATCACGAACCCAAAATCCGCACATTTTGACTATTAACCATTCCTGATAGATGAAAGGTTGCCTCATCTGAGAATAAACATCTTTCCAGGAAGCTGGCATCCATATCAGTACTCTGCAGCACATCCGCAGCAAATTGTTGTCGGCTTGGTTTGTCGTTCGGCGTCAGATGTTGCAGAATTTGCACTTTGTAAGCACACATACGAAGACTCTGGTGAACTATACAATGGAATGTTGGTCGAGGTACATCAGGTTGCCTTGATACTTGACGAATTGACTTACGTGGGCATCTGAGTGTCTGATGTCTTCCACTGTCTCTTCGGAAACTCCGTATCGTGCACCGCCAGAATGTTTCAGAACACTTCCTGTTGCCAGAAACCTCCTGTACCATTCCTTAGTTGTTTTCACATCAGGTGGATCACATTCATACACACGACGATACTTTCTTTGCACAGTAATCGGCAATTTTGTTTCTGCAAACCACACTACTGCTTGCAGGTGCTGCTTTGGAGTCGCCATTTCACTTCGTGTGACCATGCTGCACTCTGGCGACGATACTTGGCACCTCTGACGCGGGAATGTAAATTCTTTGAAATGATCCACAATTTGGTGCCTTTTTCACTTTCGTATGTATTGTGGTTTTTCTCTCCCGGGTCCTTGAAATCGGGGAGGTTTGAGTGGGACACCCTGCATTATGGATATATTACAAACACCGTCTTTCCCTGCAGCGTTTTCGCTTTGCAACTTCCTGAAGTACTATGGCAGTTTTCCCCTAAATTCTTCAACACATGTCCTGCGACGCCGCCCTCCCTCCTAGGCGGTGCATTCCACATATTCCTTTCCCTGGCGATCCTGAGATTATGTTAATCAGTCAGTTTTCAGCATCATTCTACAGAGTGGCGCAGGGAACGGGAAATTTTGAACATTAGTATTGTGGGCACTGTAGTGCCGGCAGTTAGTTATCATGCAGCATTGGAGTGATGCGGAACATGCTATCGTTGTGACAGGGTTTTACATACAGGGTGATAAATGATAAGTTGGCTCTTGCGCAAAGGGTATTTCTACAACATTACCAGCTAGGACATCATGGACGTGTCCAATCTTGTCGAGTGATTACAACGTGGTTGCGTAATTTTGAAGAAACTATTTCAGCCTTGAAGAACAAGCTTCCATGTGGCGTTTGAACGATGTGTACCGCACATAACACTGAGGCTGTTAAATTTGCATCGAGAGGAATCTTCGCTGCTCCGTTCGACGACATGCATCTGCGCTAGAGATTGGACGACGAAGCGCACAAGGAATACTGCCCGAATTAAAGTTCCACCCTTATAAGTTACAGATTGTGCAACAGTTAAAACCACGAGACCATATGTCGTGTGGGGAGTTCAGCGAACGGGTATTGGTAAAATCAAGGTATTGGTAAAATCAACGCGGACTCCAATTTCCGTAACAACGTATGGATGTCAGACGAAGACCACTTCCATCTCAACAGATATGTTAACAAACAGAATTTGCGTTACTTGGTACAGGAAAATCCAAAGAGTTTCAGAGCGTCCATACATAGTAAAAGTATGGTGTACTGTATCACGTCATGATGTCATTGCCCGTTACTTTTTTTAACTTGAGGATGGCATTGCAATAACAGTAACACCCACTCGGTCTGTTTCTAAGTAGAAACATTCTTTTCACCGAGACTATCGATTTCAACATGAAAAATATAATATAGTTTCAGCAGGACCGAGCCACGTCACATTGTTCGACAATCGACGGAAGCCTTCACCAATTGTTTGGAAAGTGCGTCTCGTAACGGTGACATTCCATAGCGTGCGAGATACTCAAATTTTAGTGTATGCGATGTATTGCTCTGGGGACATCTTATAAGCAATGTGTACCGCACATGTTCCATGAACTAAAATAGACGATTGAAGACGAAATCTCCGCCATTCTCCAGAAACATGCTACACCGAGCATTCGGGAGTTTCCATAACAGAATAGTAGAATGTGAACGCCAGAACGAAGCAGATCTCTCCGATGTCGTCTTTAAGACGTAACAGACACTTTATGTCATTTTGTAATGAAAACATAAATGGCATACTAAATATATACACTTCCTTCAATAAAGAAATGTCTTTCCTTAGTTTATTCGTGCAAATATCGTTACTTCAGAATTTCCAGTTTCCTTGTGCCATTCTGTACATCACATGTCAGACACTTCGACTGTCTTCTTTTCCAGTTTGTCACAATCATTGATTGTGTGTGCTCCAGATATACATTCTCAAAAATTGATTCCTGAAATTAAAACCTATGTTTGATGACAGTAACCTTCTTTTGGCAAGGATTGCCCTATTTGCTTGTTCTGATCCACTTCTCACATCCGTGTTGTTTCGTCCATCATGCGTTATTTCCCTCCCGAGGTAGCAATATTTCTTTACTTTCTTCTACCGCGTAGTCCTCCATTTTGTCCTTCATTTTACAGCTAATCTCGTTTCTGCTAATCCTCATTTCATTCGTCTGTACATGGATTATTCTCAGCCAATATTTTGCGCCCAGTAGATTATCATTCTATTCAAGAAATCCTATAATTCCTCGTGACTATCTCTGAGGATAGGAATGTCTTCCGCTAATCTTGCTGTTAATAGCCGTTCGCCCTGTGTTTTTAATTCATCTCCTGAACCTTTGTTGCATATTAATCATTACTTCTTCAATGTACATGTCGAACACAGGGGAGTAAGGTTCAAATGGCTCTGAGCACTGTGTGACTTAACATCTGAGGTCATCAGTTACCTAGAACTTGGAACTACTTAAACCCAACTAACCTAAGGACATCACACACATGCATGCCCGAGGCAGGATTCGAACCTGCGACCGTAGCAGTCGCGTAGTCCCGGGCTGAAGCGCCTAGAACAGCTCGATTCACAGCGGCCGGCCCATGGGAGTAAGACTGCACCCCAGCCTTACAACGTGTTCACGTGAGCGCCTCTCTCTTGGCCTTCCATTTACATTGTTTCCTCTTAGTTCTTATCCACATTGTATGTTTCGTCATAAGCACTTCATTATAACGTTTGTTGCTTATGGCAGATATTGATAAATAATTTGCCTGCTTGACTTTATGTCATACCCGATGGATGTAGATGTTTAGTCCTTACTCCGACCGAATTTTCCCTTGATAAGTAGTTTCATGATAATCTCTGCCGCATATTGGCAGAAATGGACAGTCGGGTTTCGAGCTTGATTTCGATCACTACCCTGTGGACCTATTCCTAGATCTTATTACAAACGTGTATTTTACCAAGGTAAATTTCTTTTTGCGCGTTTCATTGTAATACCTACCGCATATTGGGAGAAATTAATTGCGTTGGTTGTTTGACTTCGATCAATATGCTATGGAGGTAAGTGTTAAGGCCTTACTCTATACGGATTTTTCTCGTTAAGTGTCTTCTTGGGCGTTTCATTATAACGTCTGCTGTGTAGTGACAGAGATGGACAACTGGGTTGACTGCTTGACTTCGATCATCACCCAATGGCAATAAAGTAGATGTTTGAGGAGTTTGTTTTTATTGGAGAAACAGCTGCAGTCGACTCTAGATGATTCAAAATTCAAGAGACCTAAGAAAGTTCGAATAATTAAGAGTTCGATTTAACGAAAATTTTGGCTGATCAAGAGGGAATCAAGAAATAATCGAAATACAGGTATCCGGTACAAGAAGTAAAATAAGAAATCGGTGATCTTTTCCTGCTGCAGTGACCTCTAGTAGTGAGCTTGGGCAAATACATTTTCCTTGTGGCCAGACTCGACAATACGTAATCGTGTACTTCCGCTCTCAGGATGTATATGCGCAACGTCTCCTGTGACGACTTCCCTCTTCTGTAGGTACAGGTGGAATCGACTGTGCTTCTTCTTATGGTTTCCTCAAATCGTTAAAAAGTACGAAATAATGAAATCTGCATCAGAAGAATGGCGTCCGAGAGTGAAACGTTTTGACTTCTTTGAATGCGTTTTTGCAACCGATTTATCTGCTGTATTACGATATTCACTTTCGATGTAACAAAGGTGTGTATCGATGTATTGAAAGAGGACACAACTGATGAAACATTTGAATTACGAAGTGTTAGATAGACGCTGACTTCGGGCTATCAGTGTGTTTGTTGGATGGGTTTCACGCAGGTCAATCGATTTGTCGACTGTACCAAAATACACAGGTTTTCTTCAATTTGTCTACACAGGACAATCAGTTCGATTTATCGCGTAATCCGATTTATCTGTGTTCGAAATAGGAAGAGTCGATTGTACTTAAGTGTTCTCCAGACTTAGTATTTCTCAATAGCAAAAATTTGAAGAATATTGGTAGTCCTGTTCCGTATGAGGAAGAGCAATTTTAACAATGACTATAAGAACTGTGTAGTTAATGCTAATTGTGTGGCTCGGTAGCTACTCAGGTAAATCTGACAGTTCGAAAGGTCTGTGGTTCAGTCCTTAGTCGGTTCTGGAATCTTTCTTCTGTCCTCACGTCTTTCACCTCTGGGTGTTACTTGTTAAAGTTAAAAATGCCGAGCTCGCCGTGGTTCGAAGTCCACGTAAAACTGCGGTCTCTCTTTAACTGGTTGAGTAATTCGAATTCGCAGGAGGCAGCCACTTCCAATTGGATTACGCCTATTTAAAGGATGACAGTTTTGTTTCATTAGTCCAGCGAATATATGTGACAATCCAAAAGAAGATGTGGGAAGAGACAGAAGGTAAAAAAATCGCTAGACACCTACTGTCCGTATCTCTAATTAAATAACTGCCTCACTGAAGCAGGAACAGTGTCGGCCTTTTTTTTTTTTTCAATCGTTTTTCTCTCGACGTTTGGACTGTCAGAGACACGCCAGAGCTCTCAGCAACACGCATTTCCACTCAGTGAACATTCTGTCGCTGACACGTGCGCATATAACATTAGGCAGCGCAACCGTCACTGACACGCACGTTGCGTAAGTTGCCGCCAACGGGTGCTGTTACGTGTGTGGGCGACACGCTGGCGTTCTTTACTGAATACGTCGGAGAGAGGCATCAGCTCTCACTTGTTCGGTACCTGAAAGAGCCCGTACTTTTACATCACAATCAGACTGAAAGTACGAGCCTACCGAGGATCACACCAGATTTGGGACTGAATTCAAGACTCCTTTGCAGATACGGCTCAACATGTCGCTCTTAACGGAATGAAATCGACAAATATAGATGCAATCTCGGGAATAACACAAGGAAGCGTGACTGTACAGTTATATTTTACAGTATATAGGGTATCCCTCCTAAGAGTCGTCAGGCGCATTTTCTCTGGTGTTTCGGCAGCTGTTTGCAATTTCTTGTTTGGTATGTGTAGCTGGAGTTAGACCAAATATTAGGTTAGTACACTACTGGCCATTAAAACTGGTACACCAAAAAGAAATGCAGATGATAAACGGGTATTCTCTGGACAAATATACTAGAACTGACATGTGATTACATTTTCACACAATTTGGGTGCATAGATCCTGAGAAATCGGTACCCAGAATAACCACCTCTGGCCGTAATAACGTCCTTGGTATGCCTGGGCATTGAGTCAAACTCGTGCATTATCCTGCTGAAATGTAGGGTTTCGCAGGGATCGAATGAAGGGTAGAGCCACGGGTCGTAACACATCTGAAATGTAACGTCCACTGTTCAAAGTGCCGTCAATGCGAACAAGAGGCGACCGAGACGTGTAACCAATGGCACCCCATACCATCACGCCGGGAGATCCGCCAGTATGGCGATGACGAATACACGCTTCCAATGTACATTCACTGCGATGTCGCCAAACACGGATGCGACCATCACGATGCTGTAAACAGAACCTGGATTCATCCGAAAAAATAACGTTTTGCCATTCGTGCACCCAGGTTCGTCGTTGAGTACACTATCGCAGGCGCTCCTGTCTGTGATGCAGCGTCAAGGGTAACCGCAGCCATGGTGTCCGAGCTGATACTCCATGCTGCTGCAAAGTCGTCGAACTGTTCGTGCAGATGGTTGTTGTCTTGCGAACGTCCCAATCTGTTGACTCAGGGATCGAGACGTGGCTGCACGATCCGTTACAGCCATGCGGATAAGGTGCCTGTCATCTCGACTGCTAGTGATACGAGGCGGTTGGGATCACGCACGGCGTTCCGTATTACCCTCCTGAACCCACCGATTCCATATTCTTGGATCTCAACCAGCGCGAGCAGCAATGTCGCGATATGACAAACCCCAATCGTCATAGGCTACAATCCGACCTTTACCAAAGTAGGAGACGTGATGGTACGCATTTTTCCTCCTTACACGAGGCATCACAACAGCGTTTCACCAGGCAATGCCGGTCAATTGCTGTTTGTGTATGAGAAATGGGTTGGAAACTTTCCTGATGTCACCACGTTGTAGGTGTCGCCACCGGCGCCAACCTTGTGTGAATGCTCTGAAAAAGCTAATCATTTGCATATCACAGCATCTTCTTCCTGTCGGTTAAATGTCGCGTCTGTAGCACCTCATCTTCGTGATGTAGCAATTTTAATGGCCAGTAGTGTACATAAGTTCGTAGCGTTTTTGTTTTACACGTTTTAGTTCCGGTTGCTATCTGCTTATTTATCTCGTGTCACTTTTGATTTGTTGCTATTTGAGCATACAAATTGTCATTTTTGTCATTCGGTAGTAGTGCGTACAGAGCTGTGAACGGTGGAAAATGGAGTGCCAAGTGAATCGAAACGTTTCCGACGTAGTCTTGTGTTTGAGTTCAGTAAGGGTATGGTTACAGCGGAGGCAGCCAGAAACATTTGCGCCGTGTATGGGCATATTGCCATTGGACAGAGCACGGCAAGAAAATGCTTTTGTAGTTGTAAGGAGGCTTATTTTGACGTTAGTGACTCTCCACGTCCAGGAAGATCTTCGAGGCTTGATGAAGATCGCTCAGACGTATTAATCCCTAATAATCCACGTCACTGTACTGGCACATGTTGTAACCTCCCCACAAAAAAAATTGAAAATGAAAATGTGAGCCAAGTGTAACCTCCCCAATGAATTATTTAAATTATAAGAAACCAAGAACCAAATGTAACCTCCCCACAAAAAATATAATTTATAATTAAATGAATTTTTAATATTGTAACCTCTGAACGAAATTGATTTTAATGTAACCTCTGAACAAAATTGGCTCCCATTTATAGTCTCAGTGCAAAGAATGCATTCACACTTAATATTCCCACAAAATTCTTTTCTCATTTAATGTCAAGTTCGGAATAGAAAAATTCCTAAACACCATAAATAATAAAAAAGTTTAGTAACCTGATAAATTTTAGGAGGACAGCAGCGCTGCCCTTCGGCCATGTATTCTGAATAAAAAAGCAAAAAATTCTTACCTCAGTAAAAACCGCAATTATATCTGCTCTTAACTTGGAATTTCTCGACACAGCTTCGTGCAATGCTGGCGTTTTTTTTTTTTTTTTTATTATTGGAAGGAATGATCATGCATATGAAATATTCTTTAAATTGAAATGAATGCTTTTCTTTAAAAGAGTTGATTTATATTATAAAAATTATTATTGGGGCATTTCTTTGAACAAATTAAATTACAATTAACATACATTATTAAATATGCGCAAGGCTGCTTCTTTACCTTCTACAACAATACTCATCCTCCAGAGTCCTGACCAGAGTCGCGAGCAGAGCACACAGCCGACGCATGCCGACTCCCGCGATTCCAAATTTGTCTAGTAAGATATTGTTTTACTGGGACAATAAAACACGAAGAATAACCAGTATTTCAGCAGCCACTCAACAGCGCTGCTGTATGGCGCTGAAAGTCGGCGCGGGCGGCGTGCTGTACTGGATACTCCTCGTGTTCTACTATACCGGTTTACATCTCAGTAAAACAAATATCGCACTAGAAAAATTCGAGACCTTTCTATCCAATGTGCACGTAAAATTCCGTTTTTAAAATCATCTTGTTTGTAATGGGAAACAGGCGGACACTTTCCGTTGACAGTGAGTGTCGCATGAATGACGTGATAGCTGTGTTTGTGTGGGCTGGCTTCAACTAGATTGCAAAAACGAAATTGCAGAGATGACTGGGTGTTGTTGTGTCGTCTTCATCATCATCATTCATTCCCATTACGGTCGAAGGAAGGCAATGGCAAACCACCCGAAGGAAGGCAATGGCAAACCACCTCCACTAGGACCTTGCCTAGCACGGCGGTGCAGGTCATCCTCATCGTTCCCCTTACGCTCTGTCAATGAGTATGGGACTTCATCATCATCATTTATGAGAACGTAGCGACCTAACACCAGAAGACTACAGCGAACTGCAGGAAGACCTTCAAAAAATCGATGATTGGTGCAGGCTTTGGCAGTTGACCCTGAACGTAAGTAAATGTAGCGCTTTGAGCATAAATAGACGAAAAAATCCACTGAGGTGCGATTGAAATCCACTGCTGTACGATTACACTATCATTGATAAATCTCTGAAAAGAGTAACTACCGGAAAATACCTAGGGGCAACCATTAAAAGTGACTTAAAGTGGAATGAGTACATGAAACGTAACAGCAGGAAAAGCAGATGGCAGACTGAGATTCACAGGAAGACTCTTAAGGATGTTTAATTGATCCACGAAAAAAGTGACTTAACAAAACATTGCTGATTTTTGAGTATTGCTTATCAGGTTGAGCTAACAAAAGAGGTAGATATGATTCGATGCAGGCCGGCGCGCTTCGTCATGGTCTCGTGTACTGCGCGGGATAGCATTACGACGATGCACAACAAGCTCCAATGGCAGACGCTACTAGAGAGACGTTGTGCATCACGGAGAGCTTCACTATTGAAATTAAAAGAGTGGGCCTTCCGGGGATAGTCGGGCAAAATATTACTTCCTGACACATGCGGCTCGCGAAATGACCGCATAGAGAATGTCCGAGAAATTAGTACTCATGCGCCATGCGCGAATGGATGATTTAGGGCTGCGGGAGGGGGGAATATAGTCGTACGAGACGTATCCTTCAACGCACCTCGTAAGGTGGCCTCCGGGATTATAGATATACGAGGGGAGTTCAATAAGTAAAGCAAAACATTTTTACTCTCTGTCAGTTTCGGTTGAAAAATGTGAAATTTGTTGTGGGACACCGTGGAATATTCCCGCTTCAGCACCTATAGTTTTATGAAGTTCCGATAGATGATGGCGCTATACGTAGCCTTCAAAGTGGCGTCTGTAACGGATGTGAGCTCGAAGCAAAGAGCTGTCGTTGAGATACCTTTGGCGAAAGAACAGAGCATCGCAGATATTCATAGGCACTTGCAGAATGTCTACGGAGACCTGGCAGTGAACAAAAAGCACGGTGAGTCGTTGGGCGAGGCGTCTGTCAACAGCGCACCGAGGTCGCTCAAATCTGTCAGATCTTCCGTGCGTCGTCAGACCGCACACGGCTATGTGCTGCCCACAGGAAACTGAAGAAACGACTTGAGCGTGTTCGTCGCCACAAAAATGCAAACGAACTTCTTCTCCGTAACAACGCAAGGCCTCATCCAAGTCTGCGGGAGGAGCTCACAAAACTTCATTGGACCGTTGTTCCTCATCCATCCCGGGTCTCGCACCTTCGAACTTCCGTATGTTTGGCCTAATGAAGGATGCACTTTGCGGGAAGCGTACGTGGATTGATGCAGCAGGATGCAGGCTTCGGCCAGTAGAGTGGTACCATATGGGCATACACACCTTCCCAATAAGATGGCGTAATGCCGACGCATTGAACGGAGATTATGTTGAAAAACAGGGTTTTGTAGCCAGAAGAGTGGAGAATAATGTGGTATGTTGGAAACCCAAATGAAACCAACTTGCTTTCAGAAAAAAGTGTCTTGCATTACTTATTGAACGCCCATGTAGATATGAAAAAAAAAGCCATTCGTGCAGGGGCCGTTTACGAACCGTATGCGTAGAACAGCATGCTCTTCATCGTTTGGTATGGCGCTCATCGTACCTAACATTGTTTATGGATGACGATGCTGCGTAAGAGAAAATGTCGTCGTTCTCATAACCTGGAGAGAATTTCTATTCCGTGCAATGAGTGGGCATCTTGCTTTGTGTGAGTGCTGATGAGTGCCGACGGGTGGGAGAAACATTGCTGTATTGTTCAAATACAGTATTAATGACATACTGTTTCATTAAGTCACATCGGTAAAATACACAAATACGAAATGCGACGAGCAGATGTCAGCTGTAGGGAAGGTGACTGGACGACTAAAGTTTATTGACAGAGTGCTAGGAACATGCAGCGCACATGCAATGGAAACCGCAGAGAGAACGTTTGAGCGATATAGTCTTTGAGTGTTTGGGATCCCCAGGAGGTTTCATAAAGCAAGACATCGAAGCAATGCACACGCGTGCTGCCACATTTATTAACGGTCGATCAATACGAGAGTGCTACGGAAATGCTCTGCAATTATAGATTGGATTCATTGGAGCCAAGAATGCAATCTTTTCGCGGAACTAAAAGGGACAGCTTACACTACACTCGTTCGTCCTCAGTTAGAATATTGCTGCGTGGTGTGGGATCCTTACCAGGTGGGATTGACGGAGGACCATCGAAAGGGTGCAAAAAAGGGCAACTCGTTTTGTATTATCACGTAATAGGGGAGAGAGTGTGGCAGATATGATACGCGAGTTGGGATGGAAGTCATTAAAGCAAAGACGTTTTTCGTCGCGGCGAGATCTATTTACGAAATTTCAGTCACCAACTTTCTCTTCCGAATGCGAAAATATTTTGTTGAGCCCAACCTACATAGGTAGGAACTATCATCAAAATAAAATAAGAGAAATCAGAGCTCGAACAGAAAGGTTTAGGTGTTCGTTTTTCCCACGCGCTGTTCGGGAGTGGAATGGTAGAGAGACAGTATGATGGTGGTTCGATGAACCCTCTGCCAAGCACTTAAACGTGAATTGCAGAGTAATCATGTAGATGTAGATGAACGCTATTAAGAAATTTAGCACCTCCGTCAACCTATATTTATATGGACGCAGGTGTGCTCGCGGCAGAATAGTGCGGGAAGCTATCACAGGCGACGCAAGCGAAGCATTGTATGGGCAGAATCATTGGCCGAGGTATTTACCTGTCGGCAACGATAAGCCACGGCCGTTGTTCTTGCTCTGATGTCAACTACCTGGGACCTGGCCTTCGCCTGGCACATGCTCTGTTGCGCATGCTTGGTTGTTCTATTCAGTCGCTCGCGCTAGTCGCGTTCGGTGTTCGTGCTCTTCTCTTCACGGTTGTCACGCTCTCTGTCCCTCCGTAGATAGACTCGCGCGTCGAGTTCGTTCCCTCCTCAGTGCTTCACCTCCCCGACAGTGGCGGTTCGCGGCCTTGTCACACCCTGCGCAGATACAAAAAGAAAGTTCAGAGAATCAGCAATTGCGACAACCCGCAAAACAATTGTGTTGTCTCGAACGTTCATCTCGCGGAAGGATCGCAAGGACAAAATAAGGGTGGCTAGCCCTCGTACCGAGGCCTAGGAGCTATAATTTTCCTTTCGCTCAATTTGCGAGCGGAACAGGCAAGGGAATTAAAGGTACCCAATCCAGTGAAGTATTCATGTCAGTGTGGCTCCGCGCCTACATGTACCACTTTGGCGAGTGGCGTCAGGGTTCGAGTTACGAGTTTGGCAGGCAGTATTTTTTTTCATGTTGTTAGAGAATTTTGTGTTTACATTGAAGTACTAATTTACTACTTTATTTACCGGTCTCGTCATCTCCATCTCCGGTGGTTTATTGCAAAGCACAGTACAATAAAAACCAACCATATCGCGCCACAGGTAAATCAGTATGAGGTTTCTAAATACAAATTGCTAGTAAATACCCACATTTTCTTTGCTACATAATACCCGTAAACAGAACGAGAAGGGGGGAAAAAAAGAAACACAGCATAAGAACAGCTTTTGCTTGGCTACAGCGAGGACAATAATTTAGTAATTTCTACATTTACAACAGCTCACATTTACAAAAGGTGTTCTAACTTTGCACCGCCTGCTTGAATGCAAGTATTGCATCGCTCAGTAATCCCTTCACGCAGGCGCTCGATAACAGCCTCCGTATTTTGGATGTGACGTCAAACGTTCAACAATTATCGTCAACTTTTGGGGTATTTCCCAACATTTGAGGCCCAATGTGTCATATAAAATTAGTTGACTCAGCGTCGTCTATGTCGCTAAGGTTTTTTTTAAAAAAAAAAAAACGTTAATAAGAATCATCCTGTCTGTACATCTTAACTGAAGTTCTCCTGGTACTCCACCGAGCGAGGTGGTGAGGTGGTCGGCACACTGGACTCGCATTCGGGAGGATGACGGTTCAGGCGGCATTCGGACATCCAGATTTGGGGTTTCCACGATTTGCTTAAATCGCTTCAGGCAAATACCGGGATGGTTCCTGTGAAAGGTCACGGCTGATGTCCTTCCCTATCATTGACACAATCTGAGGTTGTGCTCCGTCTCCAATGACCTCGATGTCGACGGGACGTTAAACCCAATCTTTCTTTCCTTCTTCCTGATATTCCGGTACCGCAGATTTCGTTTCAAACACGTGTGGCATTCGGGCTCTTTAATAAGCTCGTTTACTGTCCTTCCAATTTCACCTGTATAAACTCCGCCATACTCAAAAGTCACCTCTTAGACTCCCACAGCGTGGAGCCGAACATGTGCGTCCGTTTTGCTTCGGCAACAGTCTTTTTAATTTGTGTTTAGTGAAAAAATTCCTTTTGCTGGTGCTAAATGGACGCACTTGCACGCCTCCGCGCTGCAAGAATCTATGAAGTGGCATGTGGCTGTGGAAACGTTGTAACCTCCCCCTCACTTATCGACCTTAATGACCGTAAAAAATGAAACCGCGTGTACCTAATGGGAATTTTGGAAAAGCAATCGTCACCGAAGTTAATCTGTCGGTAAAGAGGGAGGAAAGAGTTACATCTAAATGAAAGGAAAAGTGCTAATGAAACTGGTGGAAATTAATTTTGAAAAGGGGTAAAGTTAATAAAGAAAGTAAATGTGCAGCCGTTACGTTAACAATTAACTAGCGGTAATTAGGTATTTGAGATTTGGGGGAAATTACGGTCGCCAGTCCTAAGGACAATTACTATAGTAACTGAAAAAGAAAGGTTATTACACATATAATTTGCACTAGAAGTGTGGCAACTGAAGGTTGACACGTGTAGTGTGAAAACTGAAAGTTTGTCAGAAGTAATAAATTTCGCTACACTCTGACTTAATTTAGCAAAAGAATTAATAAAACCGGAAAATCGTAAGTTAATTTAGTGAGTGAAGTTAATACTGAGCTTTCTTCCTGAAGCACATCGAAATTCAGTAAAATACGGTTAGTCTTGGGCTACCTCAACAATCATTTCAAAAGCTACTTGAATCCACGCAATTTAGAAATACGAGATTTAACTTTGAACTTGAATTAAATGATTCTGAACAATTAACAATAGTAAAATTTAGTACGTACCAAGCTGAGCTGCAGTCACTGGTAAGCTAAAATACGGTAACAAAGCTCGCACTCTTAATTCGTGCTTGTGTAATCTGAATATTGTAGCCAGCTATGAATGCCATAACTGGACTTTGAAATTAAAGCAGTGAAAACGAGTTAGCTATATTACTTTAATGCTGGCGTTTGAATTTCAACGACACTCGGGTTCATTTCGGAAAAGGAAGGGACCCTGCTTGGTAATGCAATTGGGACAATGAGCAACAAACGTTCATGCTAAGTTGCTGTAATTATAGTGACGAAAATGGAACAGTTTGAAAAGCTGAGGTCTGCAATACAGTTCTAAAACTTTACGTGCGTCCAGTCTTCCTCGTCGGTTGATTGAAGGTTTGAAGCCGTCGGTCGAGGAGGTGGCGACAGTCACTCATTGTCGGCCGTCGCTGTTGCAGAAGCTGGATGTTGGCGCGCCTTCTTCTCGACACGGTCACCAGACGAAACGGGCTCTTGATGTGCGCTAGTTAATGTTTCCCGTCCGCGACACCTTGTCAGAAACTATCATCGCAAGTCGATCGCAATTTCACGCTCCCAAACCCCGAAAGCGCGGCAACTCGCGGGAGCGTCACACAACACACCTGCTCCACTCGCTACTCCAGCCAGACTCCCTCTGCTCAGCCCGCGCTCCACGCGGCAGAGTTAACACTACCAAAGATCCTACACACTTTGATTCTTCACACGACCTATCGTTGTAATCGTTCGATAGCAGTTTTCCCTAGGCAAGACCCAGCGTAAAAATACAAATAATATTTACGAAACAAACCAATTATACATCGACATAAATGCATAAATATACAAATAGTAAAACAATTACAATATACAAAGAGACAGAAATGTCATATCTTGAGGTAACAAAGCAAGGAAAAAAAAATTACAGTACACTAGATGGAAATAAGAGGATATGCATTTCCGGCGTTACAACGTGTGCATAGGGAAAACTAGAAGGATTTTACCTTCAGTGACAACAGCTAGGGAAGACTGCAGAATTGCAGGAAAGGGAACGACGCGCAATGACTGGCGGATTGTATTTGTAGATGTAACATAAAAGTAAAATAAAAACGTGATGCTGTATAGAAGTGTTGGCTTAGAGATCCGGACGGGTGGTCCAGTCGCAAAATTAGAACAGGCGTCTTCTATACTCGATCACAATGGCGCCGTTCCTTCGCGAAGTTTAGTGTACAGTCATTTAACTATGATAAGCGGATGCAAAATTCGCGATTGTGTTGATAACAGCGAAACGAGGGAAAGATTGAAACCCAGTCGTCGAGCATCTCAGCTGATTCTAAACTGCCACTGATCGTGGGTTAAATCGGAGGATTAGCTAATATTCTTCTCACGTTTGCAGGAAGATCTTCAAGTTGACACACTATTTCGACGGTCAGCTGGTCGTTATTTTTAGTTCAGACGCAGCTGTTGCTGAGTCTTGTCGAACAGACGTCACACTAGAGTTGGCGACTCCAAATGGGCCAGTAGAGAGTAATATGTCGTAAGTGCTGCCTCAGCTATAAACGATACGAGCAGCACCGCCGGTGGTGAATGCTAACAAAAACGAGGTTTCGCTGACGTAACTAACGGTCACAATCTTCTGGCGATTGTTTTAAACAATGTCGTGTTATATACAGGGCTATTACAAATGATTGAAGCGATTTCATATATTCACTGTAGCTCCATTCATTGACATATGGTCACGACACACTACAGATACGTAGAAAAACTCATAAAGTTTTGTTCGGCTGAAGCCGCACTTCAGGTTTCTGCCGCCAGAGCGCTCGAGAGCGCAGTGAGACAAAATGGTGACAGGAGCCGAGAAAGCGTATGTCGTGCTTGGAATGCACTCACATCAGTCAGTCATAACAGTGCAACGACACTTCAGGACGAAGTTCAACAAAGATCCACCAACTGCTAACTCCATTCGGCGATGGTATGCGCAGTTTAAAGCTTCTGGATGCCTCTGTAAGGGGAAATCGACGGGTCTGCCTGCAGTGAGCGAGGAAACGTTTGAACGCGTGCGGGCGAGTTTCACGCGTGTATCTGGACATGCTGGAAAATTGGCTCATGCCACAACTGGAGACCGACAGCGCCGACTTCATCTTTCAACAGGATGGTGCTCCACCGCACTTCCATCATGATGTTCGGCATTTCTTAAACAGGAGATTGGAAAACCGATGGATCGTTCGTGGTGGAGATCATGATCAGCAATTCATGTCATGGCCTCCACGCTCTCCCGACTTAACCCCATGCGATTTCTTTCTGTGGGGTTATGTGAAAGATTCAGTGTTTAAACCTCCTCTACCAAGAAACGTGCCAGATCTGTGAGCTCGCATCAACGATGCTTTCGAACTCATTGATGGGGACATGCTGCGCCGAGTGTGGGAGGAACTTGATTATCGGCTTGATGTCTGCCGAATCACTAAAGGGGCACATATCGAACATTTGTGAATGCCTAAAAAAACTTTTTGAGATTTTGTATGCGTGTGCAAAGCATTGTGAAAATATCTCAAATAATAAAGTTATTGTAGAACTGTGAAATAGCTTCAATCATTTGTAATAACCCTGTACAGGCCAGCGCAGGTTTGCACGACTTGCTCAGAGAACAACGCTTGTCCGTACTGAAAAGATTATCAGCCAGCCTAATTTTAATGAATTCCTTCATTACACAGTCCATTGAAATTAAGTAAGACGGTTAAACAAGATCGTTTAAGCGTCAGCACATGTCTCTCATATCGTATCATACGAGGACCGTTCGGAAAACATGATCATATCGGTCGCGAAATGGAAACCACAGTGAAAATCAAAAATGTTTTATTTCCAACAGTTAGCTACACATTCTAGCTACTTCTCTACGTAGACATTTTTCGTAGCCTTATACCAACTTTCCAATACCCTCGTCATATAAAACCGCTGCCTATGATTTCCGCTAATTGTCTACGCTGGTCCACAGTTGGTTGTCTCTGCCAAAATGTTATCAGAGCCAGCGGTTCATGTGAGCAGAGATGAAACGCAGGGGGAGTCATTCCGGGCTGTATTGTAGGTGACCAAACAATTCTCGTCGAAAACGCTGCAGGAGTATCTTCACTGCCCCTGCATCGTGTGACCGAAAATTGTCCTGAGTGAGGACGCATTACGTGGGCTGCGTGACATCAGGCGAAATCTGTCACCAGGTCCTCGTACTTGGCGGAGGACTCTCGGTCTAGGCATCTTTACATGTTCACTGTGCGCTCTTAATTGAAAAGGGTCACATGACACTATCACCGGTCATACTTGAGACACTGCCCAACAGGTCAGTACAAAGCTTCATGGGTTTTCACTGTGGTTTCCATTTCGTACCCTATCTGACCTTACTTTCCGAAAGGCTCTTCGTATTATTTAACGATACTCCCATGATAGAAAAACGATGTGCCCGCTAATAAACCAGACGCCGCACGCTCTAGACTCAACTCAGCCATCCACTAATTTATCATCAAGTTTTACTCGCAAGAAATTAACACTACCAGAGTAGTTGTATCTGTATGGCTTCATGTTTTATGCACCTGATGGATGGAAACCTGTGTGTAAAATATTACGACATAAGGTTGATGTACACTCATGCTGATAAATTAAGGATAATTGCAGAATGTGTTGCCACACAGCGTGACATTACACAAAAACTGGCGCTAATAGCAAGGCACATAGGGAACACACACGACATAAATCTGTAAGTCCACGGTTTTGGTGATAAGTTGAGAAACACATGTGCTACAAAACGCCACTGTTTCCTGCGCATGTACCCCGACATCAGTGTGGGATATGATCACCATGCACACGTACACAGGCCGCACAACGGGTTGGCATACTCTGGATCGGGTGGTCGAGCAGCTGCTGGGGTATCGCCTCCTATTCTTGCACCAGTGGCTGTCGGAGCTCCTGAAGTGTCCTAGGGGTTTGAAGACGTGCAGCGATACGTCGACCTACAGCATCCCAGACGTGCTAGATGGGGTTTAGGTCTGGAGAACAGGGAGGCCGCTCAATTCGCCTGATATCTTCTGTTTCAAGGTACTCCTCCCGATGGCAGCTCGGTGTGGCCGTGCGTTATCATCCATCAGGAGGAAAGTGGGACCCACTGCACCCCTGAAAAGTCGGACATACTGGTGCAAAATGACGTCCCGATACACCTGACCTGTTACAGTTCCTCTGTCAAAGAAATGCAGTGTTGTATGTGCACCAATCATAATCCCACCCCACACCATCAAACCACGACCTCCATACAGGTCCCTTTCAAGGACATTAAGGGGTTGGCATCTGGTTCCTGATTCACACCAGATGAAAACCTGGCGAGAATCACTGTTCAAACTATACCTGGACTCGTCCGTGAACATAACCTGGGACCACTGTTCCAGTGACCATGTACACTGCTCTTGACACCAGGCTTTAATGGTTCTCCTGTGACCAGGTGTCAGTGGAATGCACCTCGTAGGTCTCCGGGCGAATAAACCATGTCTGTTAAGTCGTCTGTAGACTGTGTGTCTGGAGACAACTGTTCCAGTAGCTGCGGTAAGGTCCTGAGCAAGGCTACCAGCAGTACTTCGTGGCCGTCTGTGGGCACTGATGGTGAGATATCGGTCTTCTTGTGGTGTTGTACAATGTGGACGTCCTGGACTGTAGCGCCTGGACACGTTTCCTGTCTGCTGGAATCGTTGCCATAATCTTGAGATCGCACTTTGTGGCACACGGAGTGCCCGTGCTACGACCTGCTGTGTTTGACCAGCCTCTCGTTGCCCTAGTATTCTACCCCTCATAACGTCATCAATATGTGTCCTTTGAGCCATTTTCAACACACTGTCTCCATTAGCACGTCTGAAAACGTCTGCTCACTTACTCGCTGCACCGTACTCTGACATGCACCAACACACCCCTGCGCATGTGGACTGCTGCCAGCACCACCGTGCGACGACCGCAGTCAGATACACCGCATGGTCATACCCCGATGTGATTCAAACCCGCAAACCGCCCACCAGAGCGTTGTTTCACCATGTATCAGCATTATCCTTAATTTATGAGCATGAGTGTAGTCCTGTGATCGTGCGAATGTGGCGTATTTGTTGGCCTCCCCGCTCTCGAACAGCGCACTGTAAGCCTACCATCATTTTCCTCCCAGTGTACGTGATTGAGAACGGCAAACAGAGGTTCTCACCAAGTTACTATAGTCGTTGCTTTTACTGCAAGGCCGACCTGGCTTGGTTCTCTGGGCTTGGGAAGAGGGCTCTTGTAGAGCCCGCTGACTTGCAGATAAACGTGGACCACTTTCAAGGCAGTCCACTGTCTGTCCTCTACACGCAAATTCCTCGTAATGAAATTCTACTTGTGGACTTTCCTTCAGGTGAAGTTCATCAATATTCATATGCTGTAGATTAAATTACAGAACGTTTGTTTGGAAAGCTTCACATAAGTTTATACTCCATGTAGGCTCTGCTATACGTTTAGAACACTCTTTTTCTTTTTTCTAGGGAAACACCGTGGTCCATAGATAATACTATCGTCATTATTCTTTACTCGTGAGCACTGCATCTCTCGGAGGCGACAGTAATCTCTTCTGCCTGTCAGTGTAAAGCTCTCTGGACCTTCGTTATCCGCTAGTGCCAACGAGCTGCGCTTTTAATGTGAACTCAATGCAAATTCGTTTTTTTTTCTCTCTCTCTTTTTTTTCTCTCCCAAAACCCGGGCGAAGCGCCGTTTGATTAAAATTAATGGACTCAAGCGCCAGCTTCAAATACAATTTTGCGAATGCCACTACCCGAAGTACTTCGCGTCCTTTTGTCTTCCATGGACGCAGGAGGGTTTGGGCTGCTGCTTATCGTGAAACGAGAATTGGCGTTCATCTCGTCTACACTGAGTCTCGTTCTAAATATAAATGAATAAACAGAATTCTTGCATAACTTTAAATGAAAGATGTACCTCACATGGAAGGTGTTAAGGATGTTACAGGTGAAGATAATAAGTGAAAAGAATATTTTCTTTTTTTAGAGCTTTCGCCGTTTATTGTGAACTCTAACGCGTCGGGCTCCTCGAATCACTTCGTCACGACGTCCTCGATTGGCATTTATGACATAGTTGGTCGACCGCTGCGCGGTTTGTCTGCAGTGTCCGTTTCTCTGTTACCAAACTAAAAAAAACTAAAACTAAACTCCGTCCGAACAGGCCATGAAGGCCCAACGGCACCGACCGGCCGCCGGGTCATCCTCAGCCCACAGGCGTCAGTGGATGCGGATATGGAGGGGCATGCGGTCAGCACACCGCCCTCCCGGCCGTATGTCAGTTTACGAGACCGGAGCCGCTACTTCTCAATCTAGTAACTCCTCAGTTTGCCTCACAAGGGCTGAGTGCACCCCGCTTGCCAACAGCGCTCGGCAGACCGGATGGTCGCCCATCCAAGTGGTAGCCCAGCCCAACAGCGCTTAACTTCGGTGATCTGACGGGAACCGGTGTTACCACTGCGGCATGGCCGTTGGCAAACCGTTACCAAACTACTTCACCCAAATCCGCACGTTGCTGATGTCCGCCGCAGCGTCCCCATACAGTTTCTTCATGGATGATGCGTAACATTTAAAATTATGAATCTAGAAGCAAAACGCTGTGTTTTCCAAACTGGTTTTAATGCGTAGATCCAATGACGCCGCAAATGAGTATAAATGCATGGTGACTGTGTTGAATGGTGGTGTTGTGAAAAGGATAGTTCAGGCTATGATGTGTACTAATTCCGTTGTTGTATGTTTTTTTTATGACAGAAGGCATTAGTTTTGGATCCACCCTCGTAGCTTATTTACTTATTATCCAGAGAGTTGAAGTAGCGAGCGGTAATCTTAAAAACAGAATATTTTTTTGTATGATTTAGTTTATGCATTTAGACCAAGTGTGTAGCAACCAAATTTCCATCAGTCTGAGATAGAGAGCTAGACAGTTCAAAGATTTAGGGGTGAAGGGAATGTGCTGTATGCAAAAATTCCTGGTGTGACGGAACAAAAAGGTTCCTCGATGTGCTGTTTGAAGTCTTGTTGGGTCAGATTGCAGAATGTTCCCTTACAGGGCCGCAAACAGGGCGGATGGGAATGCACTAACAGACGAGGTTCAGTCTGCTGCGGATTTTGACGTGTAATATACATGTTATACACATCCAGGGACTACTTTGACACGTTTCTGATGCTCTGCGAATGCTGACACGACGCCAATGAAGCAGCCATGGCTTGTGCAGTGAGATATCCTGGCCGAAGAGCTCCATCAGCTCAGTTTTACGCCAGTAGATTCTTTGTTGTTGGGATATGTAAGGAATCGTGTTTGTGTCACCGAACACCCAAACCCGAGTAACTTCAAACAGCGCATCGAGTTAGGTTGTCGGTGCATGCCACCACCAACTTCACTCGCGGGTCGTTTAGGATATGCATTGAGTTTTGTTTTCAGGAAAGTGGGGCCTCGTTCGAATACTACACTTAAATGAACATCCCGCCACCACAACACCCATCTGAACACCGCGAATTCTGTACATCACATTGCAAACACCCCTAAAACTTCGAACGCTTCTAGATACGTGACTACATTTTGTAGACATTTGATTTAAGTTTATACACAGCGTGTTTAAATACAGCAGCAACAATGCAGAAAAATATAGTTTTGTTCTTAAGTGATATTGTGTGTATGACATAGACAAGGTTGCCTGTTGTTTGTGTTGACTTTACTTTGGCCGGACCGGTAACAGGTTACATGCCAATCTTCGGCGATCGTATTGTGCCCACATAGAACTTCTGTAGATTTAGAGCGAAATTTTATTTAACTTTTGATGGGTTTCTAACACGTCCTCCATTTGTTACAGTTGCGGCAGCATGTTTCATATTAAAGTAAAAACTTAAATTTACCGAAAAAAAAAATTAGGAATTGAATGATAAAGCTCATTATATGTCCGCTCCACAAAATTACCTGCCGAAATGTAGGAAATATAAATTGGAGTGTATTTTTTTCCTGTTTTCTGTTCAGGTTCGCAACTTGTTTCTACACTGGTTACAGTTTTCCCAATGTTTGAACCCCTGCTTTGAAAATGGAGATTTCAAGCCAAACGACTTATTGTTTCAGAGTCCTTATTTCAGAATCCTTGTAGAAAGATTTTCACGAGATGGAAAAATGTGTGTTGGTCCTCAGATATAAAAGTCGGAAGAATGACGAAGATTATGAGACGACAGAATCTTAATGTATACTCGCTGCAAATGTTTTCTCTGTAACCAACGTTTTCTAATGTTATATGCGTCTTATCTTGACATTTTTTCGGTATCCGGACTGGGTTAGGCAAAAGCCAGTGAATATAAACACTATTTTGTGTAAAAACTGACGTTATAAATATAAATAAATATCATTTCTTATAAAAGCATAATAAAACCTATGATACATGTTGTTGAGAAATCGTCAGGAAATTAAATACGTTCTGCGAAACAGATATTTCACCTTTAATGTTGTGGGAGCGGTGAGTTAAATGACACACATGGAGCCGTTTTAATCACTGCAGTGGTCAAAATGCTTCAGTTTTTTAGACGATACGTTGAGACTCCGGAGTTGTATGTGCGGATATGTTGAATCGATTACATGAGGATGAACACTTCTTGTACAAAGTCATCTTTCCTGCCGGTCGACTTTTCACTTAAGCGGCAAGGTTAACACACATAACTGCAGGATTTGGGGCAGTGAAAATCCACATCAAACATTGCAACATGTTCGTGATAGCACTAAATTGAACGTTTTTTGTGCATTGAGCAAGAAGAAAGTGTACGGCCCCTTTTTTCCGTGAGAGAAACACCAACAGGATAGTGTACCTGGATATGTTACAACTTTTGATACTACAGATCGATTAGGATGACCAAGAACGAAATGTTCACTTCATACAAGATGGTGCACCATCCCACTTCCTGGCTGACGTCCGGGATTTTCTCAGTGGCCGCTTTCCAGGTCAATGGATTGCCCGTGATGCGCCAATTGCATGGCCCCCATGTTTCCCAGACCTGAAACCACGCGATTTTTTTAATAGGGATTCTTCAAGAATATCGGCTTTGCACTTCCTGTGCCTACTTCCCAACCTGAACTTGAGCAAAATTACCTGCAATGGTGCAGCGAGTTTGGGAAGAAATTGACTTCCGATGGGATGTGTGCAGGATAACCGTCGGAAGCCATATACAACATCTTTAGTTTAAGGTAAAAAAACTTGATGCGTTTCCCTACAAAATACACTCCTGGAAATGGAAAAAAGAACACATTGACACCGGTGTGTCAGACCCACCATACTTGCTCCGGACACTGCGAGAGGGCTGTACAAGCAATGATCACACGCACGGCACAGCGGACACACCAGGAACCGCGGTGTTGGCCGTCGAATGGCGCTAGCTGCGCAGCATTTGTGCACCGCCGCCGTCAGTGTCAGCCAGTTTGCCGTGGCATACGGAGCTCCATCGCAGTCTTTAACACTGGTCGCATGCCGCGACAGCGTGGACGTGAACCGTATGTGCAGTTGACGGGCTTTGAGCGAGGGCGTATAGTGGGCATGCGGGAGGCCGGGTGGACGTACCGCCGAATTGCTCAACACGTGGGGCGTGAGGTCTCCACAGTACATCGATGTTGTCGCCAGTGGTCGGCGGAAGGTGCACGTGCCCGTCGACCTGGGACCGGACCGCAGCAACGCACGGATGCACGCCAAGACCGTAGGATCCTACGCAGTGCCGTAGGGGACCGCACCGCCACTTCCCAGCAAATTAGGGATACTGTTGCTCCTGGGGTATCGGCGAGGACCATTCGCAACCGTCTCCATGAAGCTGGGCTACGGTCCCGCACACCGTTAGGCCGTCTTCCGCTCACGCCCCAACATCGTGCAGCCCGCCTCCAGTGGTGTCGCGACAGGCGTGAATGGAGGGACGAATGGAGACGTGTCGTCTTCAGCGATGAGAGTCGCTTCTGCCTTGGTGCCAATGATGGTCGTATGCGTGTTTGGCGCCGTGCAGGTGAGCGCCACAATCAGGACTGCATACGACCGAGGCACACAGGGCCAACACCCGGCATCATGGTGTGGGGAGCGATCTCCTACACCGGCCGTACACCACTGGTGATCGTCGAGGGGACACTGAATAGTGCACGGTACATCCAAACCGTCATCGAACCCATCGTTCTACCATTTCTAGACCGGCAAGGGAACTTGCTGTTCCAACAGGACAATGCACGTCCGCATGTATCCCGTGCCACCCAACGTGCTCTAGAAGGTGTAAGTCAACTACCCTGGCCAGCAAGATCTCCGGATCTGTCCCCCATTGAGCATGTTTGGGACTGGATGAAGCGTCGTCTCACGCGGTCTGCACGTCCAGCACGAACGCTGGTCCAAATGAGGCGCCAGGTGGAAATGGCATGGCAAGCCGTTCCACAGGACTACATCCAGCATCTCTACGATCGTCTCCATGGGAGAATAGCAGCCTGCATTGCTGCGAAAGGTGGATATACACTGTACTAGTGCCGACATTGTGCATGCTCTGTTGCCTGTGTCTATGTGCCTGTGGTTCTGTCAGTGTGATCATGTGATGTATCTGACCCCAGGAATGTGTCAATAAAGTTTCCCCTTCCTGGGACAATGAATTCACGGTGTTCTTATTTCAATTTCCAGGAGTGTAGCACTAAATCTAGCTCTGTAGCTTCTTTCAATAAATGTATATGAATGTTATAAGTTGTAAAGTCATTTTTGAAACACCCTGTAGATTAGAACACCGAAGCCTGTTCGAAATGAGAGACTTTCCTTGTTAGTGACAGACGGCCACGCTTTGCCCTTGACTTAGATGTTGGTTTGTAACCTCAGTACGACGGAGGAAGGGGCGTGCGCGGCCTGTATGTATCTATGGTGTAAGGACAGTGGGCCCAAAGCTCGCGTGGTTAACAAAGTAGAGGCGGGTGAGACGTTGCGGTTCATTTAGTGACCGGCGAAAGTGGATAGGGCGCGTCGAATGAAACGCACGGTCCGTGCTGTGGCGCGCAGCGAATGATGCGACCGTTTAGAGGCACTTTAGGCGCCGCGCGCCCCCAGGCGTCGTGTTTTACGACGGCGGCCGTTTTACAGCGGCGATAAAGCGCAATGCCCCGTGGCCGGCCGGGATCTTCCCCTCCCCCACCACCGCCCCCGCAATTACGGCCGACATGACGCGACAATTAAGCCAGCCAGCTCCGGCCGTCGCTGCCCCGCCTTACTCGCTGGCTCTGTGTTTATGGGCACAGCGGCTGCTAGAAAGGGGATAATTTCACCGATCCGGCGGCGGGTGTAAGTACCGTAAAGTGATGGGACAAGCGACTCTGCGCTATGTGTCGCTTTCATGAAAGTGAACAGACGGGCAACTGTGAACAGACAGAGAAGACAGAGTCAACAGAAGAACCGATTAACAACTTTGTTGTTGTCTACATTTTCCAACGGAAGTACAGGGCAAGTCAAAATTTATGTAGTTGTCCACACAGATACTTCGATTAGAATTTAAGTGTGTAAAAGTTCAAAACTCAATCTGTGCGCAAGCGCAGTGACACTAAAGGCGACAGATATGCGCACCTTAATAGTCCCATGTTAAGTGAAATTGGCGGATCACGTTCTAATGGGTCCCTGAACCTTACCTATAATTCAGATATTGTTGTCCGCCGCTCGTGGTCTCGCGGTAGCGTTCTCGCTTCCCGAGCACGGGGTCCCGGGTTCGATTCCCGGCGGGGTCAGGGATTTTCACCTGCCTCGAGATGACTGGGTGTTTGTGTTGTCCTCACCATTTCATCATCATCCAGGAAAGTGGCGAAATTGGACTGAGTAACGATTGGATAATTGTACGGGCGCTGATAACCACGCAGTTGAGCGCCCCACATACCAAACATCATCATCATCATCAGATATTGTTAAATAACTGAGGAAATAAAATTGAGATACAATTCTGTGGGAAGTTTCCAGACATAGAATACGAGGGGAGTTTGAAACGTCCGTGCAAAAGTCCGAGAGATGGCACCACCGGCGCGTATCTAGATCATGTTTAGTTAGTAGCATCTTTGGAAAGAACGCACACCAAGTTTCAGCCATATTGGTCTATTTCTTTATGTTTGGCATTCGTGTGAAGTCGAGGGACTGTCAAAAAATTGTCGAAAAAGAATTTCGTGTGGTGATTAAACATTACTTTACGAAAGGCAAAACACCTCAAGACACTAAAGAGAAGCTTGATAAATATTACGGTGACTCTGCACCTTCGATTAGAACAGTTTATAAGTGGTTTCAAAATTTCCGGAGTGGCCATATGGGCACAAGTGATGCTGGACGTTCTGGGCTCTCTGTGGAGGTTAAACTCCAGAAATAATTGATAAAATCCATGATATGTTGATGGATGACAGAAGAGTTAACGTGCGTAAGATTGCTAGTGCTGTGGGCATCTCGAATGAATGGGTACATAATATTTTGCATAAACATTTGGACATGAGAAAGCTATCCGCAAGATGGGTTCCGCGATTGCTCACGCTTGACCAAAAACGGAAGTATCCGGTTCAGGAAGTATCCGCTGGACTTTAAGCGCCGTTTCATCTCTGTGGATGAAACATGGATACATTACTATACTCCTGAGACAAAACAACAATCTAAACAATGGGTTACCAAGGGAGAATCTGGACCAAAAAAAGTTAAGACCATTCCTTCGGCCGGAAAGGTTATGGCGACTGTCTTTTGGGTTTCGCAAGGTGTAATCCTCATCGACTATCTGGAAAATGGTAAAACTATTACAGGTACATTTTATTCATCTTTATTGGACCGTTTGAAAACAGAGCTGCAAGACAAACGCCGGCGATTGGACCACAAGAAAGTCCTTTTCCATCACGACAGTGCACCAGCACACACCTCAGCAGTCGTGGTCGCAAAATTAATGGAAATAGGATTCCAACTCGTTTCACATCCCCCCTATTCTCCAAACTTGGTTCCCTCAGACTACTATTTGTTCCCTAATTTGAAGAAATGGCTGGCGGGACAAAGATCTTATTCAAACGAGGAGGTGATTGCAGCAACTAATAGCTGTTTTTATTTTTGCATGGACTTTTCAAACGCCCCTCGTACATTACATTTGATTGCAGGACAACGAACCTAGAACAATTTTTGTTAACACAGTTCGTTGTAGAATGTCAGTTGAGAAAATACCACCGATGTTTCTGTTCGATGCCGTAACTACTGTTGTTATTGCAGCTCGTTGTCCTAAAAAAGGAAACAGCGTATGAGCTCGTCAAGAGATCATATTGATTGTGTGTAACGTCAATATGTTAATCTCCTTCTTTCAGTCAGTATTGCGGCATAATTCCTCCATCCAATAAATTCATCAATAATGACTACTAGCCGATTTCACTAAATAGCTTATTTCAGATATAAAATGCGACTTCTTTAAAATGAAACACCAGATAAAGTTACGCTACATATTCTCCACTTTTAAAAAGCCACAAGACACTTTATTTTCACTTGATGGAACATCAGCAGTACATTCCGCAATGGTACATAGAGGTGAGTTACATTTCCACTACCCTTAATTATATCTGACAACCAACTACTATTACTAGTACTCACCACAGCGTAAACATAAACCGAAGGTACATTTATATTGACAGCTCAAAGAGTACGTTTCAGATTGATTCATAATCACGGAGCCGGCCGAGGTGGCCGAGCGGTTCTAGGCGCTTCAGTCTGGAACCGCGCGACCGCTACGGTCGCAGGTTCGAACCCTGCCTCGGGCATGGATGTGTGTTAGTTAGGTTTAAGTAGTTCTAAGTTCTAGGGGACTGATCATCTCAGATGTTAAGTCCCATAGTGCTCAGAGCCATTTGAACCATTTTGAACCATAATCGCGGACAATATTTATGTAGAATAAATACATCGAGATATAATTAAATTTTCTTAAGTTTGAATATTAGATAGTTTTTTGAAAGGTAAATAACGTGACATAAGAAGTGAAGATCTCCAGGCGTGAATATTAATCAGTAATCTCACATCGAAAAAATATTCGTTACGAAAGCTACGAAACATAACAGGAGTAGAAGATGCACCATGGTGTACGTTAGATTGCGACTGTATCGCCATCAACAATGCTCCAGTTATAACAGTGCAAAGAACATTTCGTCAGAGATCTTGATTTGCACTTCCAAATGCTAACTGCACTCACGCATGGCACCGGTAGTTTGAAGAAACAGGATGTTTGTGCAAAGAAAAAAGTAGCGGCTCACCACACGTATCGGCACAATGCGTTGGAAGGATACGCCTTTCATTTGAACGTACAGTAGTCCACGGAAATCGACCTGCAAAGGTAATAGGGAGCTACAAACGCGACAAGCTATGATTTGGCGCGTTCTTGAAACGATTCTAAAAATGTAACCGTACGGAGTTCATACTTTACAGGAAATGAAACCGGAAAAATATGTCAGATATATGAATAATGCTTCGAAAATGCCGGAAGACATAAAGGAACAAACACAATGTTTTTTAAAAAATTTTTTAACTTCCTTTTACATTCTATAATTCTTATAAATGTATCGGCATACATTAAATAGCTATTGCCAATTTTAAGCCCTATATTCATTTTGATTTGCCTTTTATTCGTCGAATTCGTTGAATTTAATTGCAGCATATTAAAGATGTTATTGAGCAGTATATTTTTCGCATGTTGTATTTTCGGTGCCCTCGTTCTGGCGACCTTACAGTATTTGTTTGGTGGGGTTTTTAAGAGCACTCACACTTTGGGAAAGTTTGCGTCATTAGCTACCCCTACCACCCCTTTCCGCACAGTACTTCAAAGGATGATGACACTGCTTATCTATATAGTATTGAGTTCATTGGTCATTTCTGTCTCTTCACCGATATATGAGTTGAAGAAGAATCCTTTATCTGGGGTCACACCTAAGTATTTCACCTTACCAGAACAATGTATGTGTTAGTCATTAATTCTTATATTATGTCTTAGTTGTGCTGTTTCATTTTTTTTCGCATTTAAACACGCTCTGTTTGATGTACACCATCTTGTAAGCAGGTTTATTTGCTTTCGAATCTTCCAAAGTTTGCATACTATTGGAGTGTACTTGTATAAAGGGCGATATCGTCCGTATGCTAGCGACATTCAAACTTTGTTGTAGTCGGAAGTCGTAGACTAGGTGACAGTAAAGAACTTTGTGGATTTCGTGCAGCTATTGTCTTGGTGTCTGGCGTTTTGCAGTTAAAGGTGACTTGCAAACGCTCTGTTATGTGTGACACTATCGATAATTTTAACACAGCAGTTCTGGGTGTCGACTGTAAGATCATTTTCTTGATCAGGTTCTTTCTCGCATGACCAACAAGGCAGCTGTCTTCTTGAGGAAGCAACTAGGTAACGCATCGTATGCGCGACTTCCATACGAACCCTCGCAGTATGGACATCTGGAGTTGCTACTTGCCAGCAGCCACCACCTGGTCATTTCGGAAGAAATATTGTGTGATTTACAAAACGTGATCCAGCGGCAAACTCGAGAGCTATATATCAAAACTGCAACATAACTCTCAGATGTGACGTATGACTTCAGTGAAAACGCAGCAAGCAACTGCGGAAGAACGTCGACGCTCGGAGACTGGCAACCCCGCCAGGCTCTCACGAGCAATACAGTATTCATTCCCTCACTATGTTCTGTACTGTAAATATTCACAATTTTATTTTTATGTGGTGTTAGGGTAGTACAGGGTGGCGCAGATGGATCGGGTGGTTTTGAAGTGGACTGTACGTCTGGAGGGGGGGAGCCAGGTGTTCGGCGACTTCGTCCTGTGGTGGGGGGGGACGGGAAGTTTCAGTTGCAGGCTGGCAGTCAGTCGCGATGGCTACGTGGTCCGTTGAGCATCGTGTTTTCGCAGTGGAAGAGTTCATACGCAATAACGAGTCAATTGTTGCTGTGACGCGTGCCTTTCGCCGGCGTTTCAACATCCCACCTCGCGGTAGTGTTCCTAAGCGAGATACGATATTGAGTTGGGTGCATAATTTCCGCACTACTGGTTCATGTGCTCCAAAATGGACGCCTAGACCGCCAACAATAACAACGCCTGAGAACGTGGAGCGTGTGAGACGCGATGTCACTGCGAGCCCACGTCGATCAACGAGACGTCGTGCTCAAGCTCTTGGAATGTCACGTCGGAGCCTTCAAAGGATTCTTAACGAAGAACTGAAATTCCACCCCTATAAAATCCTGTTGGTACAGAAGATTCTCCCAACAGACCATCTTCAAAGGCTTCAGTTTAGCCAACAGATGTTGGAGTTATTGGAAGATGTAAACCTGATTATCATGATGTCTGACGAGGCTCACTTTCACATTAACGGATACGTAAACAAGCAAAATTGCCGTTACTGGGCCGACACTAACCCAAGAGATCTACACCAACGGCCTCTCCATAGTGACAAAGTGACGGTTTGGTGTGGGGTTTCTAAGGTAGGGATAATTGGTCCTTACTTTTTTGAAAATGAAAGGGAGCAGGCGGTTACTGTTAATTCGCAGCGTTATGTGAACATGATTGAAGATTTTCTTCTCCCACAACTTGAAGAGAACAATTACGACATGGGCAATATGTGGTTCCAACAAGACGGGGCAACTGCACATACCGCTAGGATATCAATGCAAGCTGTACGCGCTCTGTTCCCTGGCCGTTTGATTTCCCGTAATGGAGATGTCCATTGGCCCCCTCGCTCACCGAACCTCACGGTATGTGACTTTTTCTTATGGGGCTATTTAAAAGCAAGGGTCTACATGAACAAACCCCGGACCATTCAGGAGTTGAAGGCAGCAATTCACACCGAAATCACATCAATTCCTGGTGATGTGCTTGAGCGGGCAATGCGGAACGTTAAGGACCGACTCCAAGAATGCGTCGCTCGAGAAGGAGGGCATTTGATGGATGTAATTTTTAAAAACTAACATTACTATTTTTTTGTTAATAAACTTCCATTGTAACTACACGTTTTGCACTTTATTTCAATCCAATACCTTTACAATTGACAGTTTGACAAGTATTTTAAAACCACCCGATCCATCTGCGCCACCCTGTATATGCCGCAGTGGATAAGGAAAATACTCTCTAATCTTAGCTTATATTTGTCGCAATTCTTGACACTTTCTCGTAGCTTTCTGACTGCGTAAAGTCGTACACTGGTTAATATTGCCCAACTGTGTCACACAACAGTCGCTCCTAAGAACTGTTGTGGACTATGCTTGATTAGCCAGAACAGTTTAAGTATCCAACGTCTTCGGCTTTTAAGCCGATGACGCAGAGAAGTGTCATTTCGTCGCACATGGCTACTGAATGCCTTTGGACGTGAAGGATGCGTAAATCTTGCTTGCGCTAAATTTCTGTGCAAACGCGTCGACGCTGCACGAGGACATCCTTCAAGGTAAGGCCTGTACTGCTTCTAGTGATAATAAGCGGATTGTCCACCAACTGGCATGCGATACCGGTCAGTTTGCATACGCTCCGTTGTAAAGCTTACATTCGCATGTCAACAATTAAAAAGTGAAGCTGAGAAAGGAAATACTCGCTGCATTATCTTTTTCATTATTAACATCTTAATATTCAGGGATTAGGATTACTACATGGTCCGTCTTCCTACGTCAGCCTTATTCATGTCATCGCTTCTTGTGTCTTGTAAAACTTATTTTTCCATGTGGTACTTGTTCTTTTTTCTTGTCGTAATTTACAGTTTTTGGTATTGTATTTTTGACTCCTCTAAATGCCATTACTTTTATCATGTCAGTAGAAATATTCATTCTATATTCTTGGCACAGTTAGCTCAGATTACAGCGGTTTGCGGTTTATCGTCATTATTAGCTGGTCATCAGCTAAAATAAATCTTCTTTCTGCCATTACCTCTTCAGGAGTGGTATGTCTACTCGGTCAAACGGTGGCCGAGCGGTTCTAGGCGCTTCGGTCCGGAACCACGCGGCTGCTACGGTCGCAGGTTCGAATCCTGCCTCGGGCATGGATGTGTGTGATGTCCTTAGGTTAGTTAGGTTTAAGTAATTCTAAGTTTAGGGGACCGATTACCTCAGATGTTAAGTCCCATAATGCTTAGTGCCATTTGAGCCTTTCTTGTAAGTGCTGTGTAGGTTACATTATTATCCTTTCCTCTTTTCTCTCTCTGTTGTTTTCTAATAAACACTGTCGGAGGATGATGTATCCTTTTAAACCCATACTGCTCTTCTGAAACAAGTGTTGAATTTATTGTTTGTACTCTTTCACAGCTCATTCTGGTGTATATCTTATGTTCCGTATTTACCAGACACACACCTCAATAACTTTCGCATTCATTTCAATTTTTTTTTAAAGATAGATAAAACAATGGCGTTCCTCCATTCCATCTCCATTCGTATATATGTGTGTGTTTGAATCTCTTCAAATTCCGGTAAGATAAGGAACATCAGGCCATGTCTTACATATAACCACATACATTACACAATACTCATTACGACACATACGTCATTCATCTAATATGGAATCCAACACTTAGAAGTAACTATTACATAAACAGTGGAAACTTTTTTGGAAAACAAAAACAGTTTATATTCGTTCGGGCAAAGTCTAACAGCAAAGACAAATTACTAGCAGACAGATCGAAACTGTGGACTCTGGACAGTAGAAGAGGGGTGCGACAAGGAGATAAACACAAGTAAAGAAGAGGTGGGGAACAAAATACTGTGACTGACGGAGAAGGTAAAACAAAGAAGCGTGACTGGAGGAAAGTGGGAGCGTCTGCTTCACCTTTCGACAGAGGCAAAAGACCGTATTTTATTTTTAATGAAAATTCTTAGGCTGGCAAGAGGAAATGCTTCAAATTTTTCTCAAATGTAACAGGGCACTGAATTGTGCTTGTTCCAGAGACGGCCAGCAACAACAGAGGAGTACGCGAAGTTTGTTTTTTAAGTTTTCAATTAGTGGATCGGCGCAGACACGGTACTAGATACGTGAGACATTGTGTTTGGAATATAATGAGATTGCAATAAGTACCTAATCCCTGATGCGAGGTACTGGAGAGCATACGCACTCGGGAGCCGACGAAGTAGACAAAGTATGTGGTGGTCGTGAAAGTAGTATGGGCGCAGCCAACATCACAGGGCGTATCGAGCACTGGCATGGATATTAGCATATGTGACTCGCATGGTTAGATCCAGCCGTATCGAGTTCTCAGTACTCTTGCCATATTGGATTACATCGCAGTAGTGATACTGCGGCAGCATAAGTGATTCAGTTTTCGTTTCCACAACTTCTGGACAGCATAGAGGTAAGAAGAAGAAGAAGAAGAAGAAGAAGAAGAAGACGACGACGAAGTCATCTTGCCCTTGGCGACAGTATTTTCTGCCCAGCTGAACTGTTTCTATTGCTATTTAAAACTAAACAGATTGTGTGAACAATTTCATAATCATTCTACTGAAGGTACAACAGCCAACGTCTTCGTTAGTTTCATCTACTACTTAAGGCACAAAGGTCAGCGTCTACGTTACTTTCATCTAACATTAGACCACAACTTATGCACGGAAGGAAGGAAGGAGGAAGATTGGGTTTAACGTCCCGTCGACATCGAAGTCATTAGTGGCTGAGCACAAGCTCAGACTGTGGCAAGGATGGGGAAGAAATCGGCTGTGCCGTTTCAAAGAAACCATCCCAGCATTTACCTGGAGCGATTTAGGGAAATCACGAAAAACTAAACGTGGATGGCCGGACGCGGGTTTGAACCGTCGTTATCCTGAGTGCGAGTGCAGTGTGCTAACCACTGCGCCACATCGTTCGGTGCATGGAAGAAGAGTACCAGGGAAGCGTAATGTGATTGTAAACAGTGATAAGGCATTTGGAATAGAATGCTTAATGTGGATGAACTGCAGATGTAGAGGAAAGAGATGTAACAATTGTGTATGTCAGATCACAATTCCAGGGGGTGAACAAAGATGCCGGTAACCATCTTATAGATTTTGTAAAATGTACAGACATGGGTCTGGCATGAATAGGCTGGAGGCTAAAATATACAGCTGCAGAATGGATCGTGTGTTTGACCCTGTGCAAGACTGTTTAAGCATTTTAAACGCAAGCAAACAGTACTTCTACAATGCTCCACTGTACTCCGTGCCATTCACCTCCATGTCATGTCAATTAACATACAGTTTTAGTTATCTACCCATAAACTTTGCGGAGATTCTTAATACAAACTCCAACATTGTCTTGCACAATACCGTCAGACACAGATGCTTCCGAATTGAGACTTATTCCAACATGCTATGTCTACTTCGTCAGCTCCCCAGTGCGTATGCTCTCCAGCACCTCGCATCAGGGATTAGGTACTTATTGTCATCTCATTATATTCCAAACACAATGTATCACACCGGCCGGAGTGTCCGAGCGGTTCTAGGCGCTACAGTCTGGAACCGCGCGACCGCTACGGTCGCAGGTTCGAATCTTGCCTCGGGCATGGATGTGTGTGATGTCCTTAGGTTAGTTAGGTTTAAGGAATTCTAAGTTCTATGGGACTGATGACCTCAGAAGTTAAGTCCCATAGTGCTCAGAGCCATTTGAACCATTTGAACAATGTCTCACTCATCTAGTACCATATAGATACAAATAAGAAATACAAACTGCTTCTGGAATAAATCAGAAACCATTGCAGACGTACAGGCAAGGCATATAATTTCTTTAAACAATAAGTAGGAAAAAGGTGGATGCAAGTGGAGAACATACGATAGCAGTTTATGAACTCTTTTGTTACTTATTGGTAGAACAATTCCCTATTTAAGGTTGATGTTTATTTCAAACTAGTTTTCTGCATAATGGGCCATCTTCAGAGAACAACTTAGTCAGTTGTTTCCTGAAGATGACCCAATAAACTAGTTTGAAATAAGTGAAAAATAGTTGTACAAAAACAGTGTACTTGTTATTCAACCTTAAGATATCAGTATTTACTGTTAAGTAACAACGACAAGTGGTCATACATTCTGGCCGAAAACGTCAGAATCAAAAATATTTACTGCGTTAAAGAACAAACGAAAATTCTGTTGATAAACCACCTCTCTTATCTCGATCTGCTTAGGAAGGGTGGTTACATTGTGTGTGAATGCTGTGGTCTGGATGTTGCGCACCTAGCAACAGAACAACCATTTGCAGAGTTCAGATCTATGGAATAATAAATTTAACGACAATTACTTTGCAAAAATTGTAAACTTAAAAGTCATATACGGAAATTTTGCCAAGTACATCTCAGGACAATGTGGGGTGTTTTAACAGCAGTGTTATGCAGGAAATAAGAGGCAGAAGTAAAACACCCGAAAGCTCTCGGCTAGAAAATGGCAAGAAGGTGCGGAACTAATTGTTAAAGCCATAAAAGAATTTACAATAAAGAAATTAGATGTGTGAAGCATTCCAGTACTTACCCCCTTACACTGGACTAGCATTAGGGAGGACGACGGTTCAATCCCGCGTCCGGCCATCCTGATTTGGGTTTTCCGTGATTTCCGTAAATCGCTTCAGGAAAATGCCGGGATGGTTCCTTTGAAAGGGCACGGCCGACTTCCTTCCTTGTCCTTCCCTAATCCGATGAGACCGATGGTTCAAATGGCTCTGAGCACTATGGGACTCAACTGCTGAGGTCATTAGTCCCCTAGAACTTAGAACTAGTTAAACCTAACTAACCTAAGGACATCACAAACATCCATGCCCGAGGCAGGATTCGAACCTGCGACCGTAGTGGTCTTGCGGTTCCAGACTGCAGCGCCTTTAACCGCACGGCCACTTCGGCCGGCGATGAGACCGATGACCTCGCAGTTTGGTCTCTTCCCCCAAGCAACCAACTTACCTACTTTGTGCTTGTCGAATTACTGGATGGAGAAAGAAGTATATGATTCAGATGCAGATTTAAGTTATAAGTTAAACATTAAGCTGAATGTTATTAAAACTACAGTAAAAGAAAACAGAGAGAGAGTTGTTTTCTTTGTATAAATGTGTTGGCAAATATTAATGGTCGTTTGTATGGAGTGGAATGGCTGGGGAATTACCTTGGAAAGTAGTTGAAACTAGGCAGTTGAAAATATAGTGACCCGCGTTTCTTGCCTATATAACACTGGAAGCGTAACATGATAACGTCTTATCAGTGCTCTTGAGGTAAGATCGCTATCTGGGCTCCTAGGATTCCTGGATAACTACTACTTATCAGTTACAGCGCTATATTATCATTGGAAGTGACGAGTCGCACGATGTTTACCTGTCTTCGAACCCACAGTACATAATGACTTCAGTGTTTGTTTTCTCCTTGTTGGCACATGTATGACGTTACACGTCGCATCATTAATACCTCACGGGACGAAACCGAAATCTGGTATCGTTAGGTACAGTTGAACAACTGTTTTGCTATTGCATGATCTGGCGGAACCTTTTCAGAGTCCCTTGAAAACAGCAGAGTTTAATATACGATTACCATGCGCGTTCCTCTCTGTGGGCGCAGCGGCACGTACAAGAGAGTCCATCAAAAGTTGCGCCGGTATTAAACCGCTTCTGCTGGCCCGTAATTTAACTCTTCCTCCGTCTGCAGTCTGGCGCTGCAGCCCGTCGAACGTGCCCCCTAGCGCGCCTGCTCGGCTAGCCAGCCGCTCCGTACGTGCCCATCAGCGCCACCTGGGTTTTAGATCCCGCTTCTGCCCAACACGTACATATCCCGTCTACTGCCTCGTCGCAGATCCTCAGCAAAACTCAGTTTATGTTTGCGATTTAAAATTTGGATTATGGAAAACACTTATTTCTTTTTATTCGCCCACATAGGTTCCAATACCTACGTGTAATCTTCAGTACATCAAATTTCTACATCTACATCTACATCTATACTCCGCGAGCCACCTTACGGTGTGTGGCGGAGGGTACTTATTGTACCACTATCTGATCCCCCTTCCCTGTTCCATTCACGAATTGTGCGTGGGAAGAACGACTGCTTGTAAGTCTCCGTATTTGCTCTAATTTCTCGGATCTTTTCGTTGTGATCATTACGCGAGATATATGTGGGCGGTAGTAATATGTTGCCCATCTCTTCCCGGAATGTGCTCTCTCGTAATTTCGATAATAAACCTCTCCGTATTGCGTAACGCCTTTCTTGAAGTGTCCGCCACTGGAGCTTGTTCAGCATCTCCGTAACGCTCTCGCGCTGACTAAATGTCCCCATGACGAATCGCGCTGCTTTTCGCTGGATCATGTCTATCTCTTCTATTAATCTAACCTGGTAAGGGTCCCATACTGATGAGCAATACTCAAGAATCGGACGAACAAGCGTTTTGTAAGCTACTTCTTTCGTCGATGAGTCACATTTTCTTAGAATTCTTCCTATGAATCTCAACCTGGCGCCTGCTTTTCCCACTATTTGTTTTATGTGATCATTCCACTTCAGATCGCTCCGGATAGTAACTCCTAAGTATTTTACGGTCGTTACCGCTTCCAATGATTTACCACCTATGGCATAATCGTACTGGAATGGATTTCTGCCCCTATGTATGCGCATTATATTACATTTATCTACGTTTAGGGAAAGCTGCCAGCTGTCGCACCATGCATTAATCCTCTGCAGGTCTTCCTGGAGTACGTACGAGTCTTCTGATGTTGCTACTTTCTTGTAGACAACCGTGTCATCTGCAAATAGCCTCACGGAGCTACCGATGTTGTCAACTAAGTCATTTATGTATATTGTAAACAATAAAGGTCCTATCACGCTTCCTTGCGGTACTCCCGAAATTACCTCTACATCTGCAGATTTTGAACCGTTAAGAATGACATGACACCCCAAGCTATTGCAGTGTATCAGTGGGAACGTGTCAGTTGCCCGTACCGAGCGGCATAGCGCAATGGTTAGCACACTGGACTCGCATTCGGGAGGAAATGGTTCAAATGGCTCTAAACACTATGGAACTTAACATCTGAGGTCATCAGTCCCCTAGTCTTAGAACTACTTAAATCTAACTAACCTAAGGACATCACACACATCCATGCCCAAGGCAGGATTCGAACCTGCGACCCTAACAGCAGCGCGGTTCCGGACTGAAGCGGCTAGAACCGCTCACAGCGGCCGGCATTCGGGAGGACTGCTGTTCAAACCAGCGTTCGGCCATCCTGATTTAGATTTTCCGTGATTTCCCTAAATGGCTTCAGGCAAATGCCGGGATGATTCCTTTGAAAGGGGGCGGCCGATTTCCTTCTCCATCCTTCCGTAACCTGAGCTTGTGCTCCGTCTCTAATGACCTCGTTGTTGACGGAACATTAAACACTAACCTCATCGTCCTCACCTGATGTGATGACTAACGTTTCTTGTTACACCAGATCGATCCCGGATACGCCCAGATCCAGGCTTACAGCTATACGAAACGTACACAACGCCAATGACGCACGCCAGTGGGGGCAATATTATGGTTTGGCGAACATTCGCGTGGGCTTCAAAAATGTTCAAATGTGTGTGAAATCTTATTGGACTTAACTGCTAAGGTCATCAGTCCCTAAGCTTACACACTACTTAACCTAAATTGTCCTAAGGACAAACACGCACACCCATGCCCAAGGGAGGACTCGAACCTCCGCCGGGACCAGCCGCACAGTCCATGACTGCAGCGCCTTGGACTGCTCGGCTAATCCCGCGCGGCGTGTGGGCTTCCATGGGACCTGTGGTAGTACATAAGGCACCAATACTGCTGTGGGTTACGTAAACAATATAGCGGACCACAAAAATTCAAAATGGTTCAAATGACTCTAAGTACTATGGGACTTAACATCGGAGGTCATCAGTCGCCTAAACTTAGAACTACTTAAACCTAAACAACTTAAGGCCATCACACACATCCATGCCCGACGCAGGATTCGAACTTGCGGCCGTAGCAGCCGCGTGATTCCCGACAGAAGCGCCTAGAACCGCTCGGCCACCGCGGTCGGCTAGCGGACCACCTGCACCCCGTAATGCTTGATGTCTCCACGACGACATCAGGCACTGTCAGTGGGAGCAGTATTACGGCATGGTGGACATTCGCCTGGGCTTCCATGGGAGCTGTGGTAATAATCGAAGGCACCAAGACAGCTGTAGACTTGTGAACATTACCGCGAACCACATGCATCCCTCCATGCTTGGTGCCCCCTCAACGACAGTAACATCTTCCAGCAGAAGTGATTTCAGGCGTTCCCCAAGGTAGTGTTATGGGCCTTTTGCTGTTCCTTATCTATATAAACGATTTGGGAGACAATCTGAGCAGCCGTCTTCGGTTGTTTTCAGATGACGCTGTCGTTTATCGACTAATAAAGTCATCAGAAGATCAAAACAAACTGCAAATGATTTACAAAAAATATCTGAATGGTGCTAAAAGTGGCAGTTGACCCTAAATAACGAAAAGTGTGAGGTCATCCACACGAGTGCTAAAAGGAACTCGTTAAACTTCGGTTACACGATAAATCGGTCTAATCTGAAAGCCGTAAATCCAACTAAATGCCTAGGTATTACAATTACGAACAGCTTAAATTGGAAAGAACAGATAGAAAATGTTGTGGGGAAGGCTAACCAAAATATCCGCTGCAGGACACTTAGAAAACGTTATAGACCTACTAAGGAGACTGCCTACACTACGCGCTTGTCCGTCCTCTTTTAGAATTCTGCTGCGCGGTGTGGGATCCTTACCAGGTAGGACTGACGGAGTACAACGAGAAAGTTCAAAGAAAGGCAGCACGTTTTGTATTATCGCGAAATATGGGAGAGAGTGTCGCAGAAATGATACGGGATTTAGGCTGGAAATCATTAAAAGAGAGGCGTTTTTCGTTGCGACGGAATCTGCCAGGCACTTAAATGTGATTTGCAGAGTATCCATGTAGATGTAGATGTAGAGCAGGATTAACTGTTCGTGTCACAAGCCCAGAATCTTGCTACAGTGGTTTGAGGAGCGTGATACTCAACTTCCGTTGAGGTCTTGTTTACGAAATTCGCGTGATCTGTACTCGATAGAACACATCTGGGACGCTATAGGGCGGCAGCTGCGCGCCGACAGACGACCGTAATTTACGGGCATTGCATGATCTTTGCATAGATACAATATCTAATGTCCAAAAATCGGGTACACGCTAAAGTCGGCAATGCGCATAAATACCACAGCCATCAGCAATGTCTTCCTACAGTCCCCAACGACACATGGTAGAGGCTGAAGAAAACACATCTCTGTCAGCACAGCAGCGTCCTCGCACGTAGGTCAATATAGGGCTGAGCATGGACTTCTTAAGTAATAGAACCAATTACGTTGTCCTCGACGGTGAGTGTTCATCGGAGGTGAGGGTATCATCTGGAGTGCCCCAGGGAAGTGTGGTAGGTCCGCTGTTGTTTTCTATCTACATAAATGATCTTTTGGGTAGGGTGGATAGCAATGTGTGACTGTTTGCTGATAATGCTGTGGTTTACGGGAAGGTGTCGTCGTTGAGTGACTGTCGGAGGATACAAGATGACTTGGACAGGATTTGTGCTTGGTGTAAAGAATGGCAGCTAACTCTAAGTATAGATAAATGTAAATTAATGTAGATGAATAGGAAAAGGAATCCTGTAATGTTTGAATACTCCATTAGTAGTGTAGCGCTTGACACAGTGACGTCGATTAAATATTTGGGCGTAATATTGCAGAGCGATATGAAGTGAGACAAGCATGTAATGGCAGTTGTGGGGAAGGCGGATAGTCGTCTTCGGTTCATTGGTAGAATTTTGGGAAGATGTGGTTCATCTGTAAAGGAGACCGCTTATAAAACACTAATACGACCTATTCTTGAGTACTGCTCGGGCGTTTGGGGTCCCTATGAGGTCGGATTGAGGGAGGACATAGAAGCAATTCAGAGGCGGGCTGCTAGATTTGTTACTGGTAGGTTTGATCATCACGCGAGTGTTACGGAAATTCTTCAGGAACTCGGGAGGGAGTCTCTAGAGGAAAGGAGGCGTTCTTTTCGTGAATCGCTACTGAGGAAATTTAGAGAACCAGCATTTGAGGCTGACTGCAGTACAATTTTACTGCCGCCAACTTATATTTCGCGGAAAGACCACAAAGATAAGTGAGATTAGGGCTCGTACAGAGGCATATAGGCAGTCATTTTTCCCTCGTTCTGTTTGGGAGTGGGAGAGAAGATGTTAGTTGTGGTACGAGGTACCCTCCGCCACACACCGTATGGTGGATTGCGGAGTATGTATGTAGATGTAGATGGAAGCACTCTGGCCCTGTTCGTGACCACAGCTGAAGCAGCCAACATCACCGAGTAGCAATAGAGAGTTATCCAAGTCTCAGGTGGAAATATACGTTTTTAAATGTTGAACCGTGTACCGCACGAGAAGAGTTTGTTAATTAGTGCATGAAGCGATGCTTCAATAGTCAGTGACAGTTGTAAATATTCTACGCATTCCTGAGGCAAAGATTATGTCAAGCTAAGTAAATCTTTTTATTCATTCACGTAATAAAGTGAACTAATATTTCATATGTTGTAGTCAGATGAGTCATCTCTCCAGAAGAAGTAAAGAATAGATAGTTACGGGCGACGTGTGGTCATAAGACATATAGCACCACATACCTCGGAATATCTACCAAGGACTTGTCGAATCTGTATGAATCGTTGCTACGTTGCCCCACTGAGAACGACGTTCTTTGTGTGTGGTGTTAAATCTTCAGTGTTATCACATACCTTGTCTGATATTCCGTAAGTTTGTGTTTTGTTTACTATGAAGTCACGTATATGTATAGGAAGTCATACTTCCGAGTAGTCTTCGTTTGGGGCGGCACGGTGGTCTGAGCCCTCCGCAGCTACCATCTGTCCGGCGCTCATTCAGTGCGGGGCCATTAAAGCGTTCGGGAGTTGTCCCCGTGACCCCGGAGTGACACGTGATTACGGCCCCTGCTCCCTGAATTAAGGCGGCACCCACTTGTGGAAGCCACGCCATAGTCGTCCTGGTGCTCTGCTCACAGAAGGTCGGAGAAGCCTTCACCAACCGCCGCACTGCTGCTGCTGCCTGTCTCAAAGCCGTTTGCGAGGTATGCTTCCGAAAAGTCGTCTCTCATCCCACCACTGTTGCAGCTAATTCTCTTACTGTAGCGCCCTGCAGCAGCCCCGTTCATACGACTTCGCGTCTGCTATTGCTTCCTGAGTAGTGCCTTGCAGGGTTTTATCAGGAGTATGCGGCTCAGGAGAGTGGAGTGCACTGCTGGAAATATGAGCGGATTTTCATGTTCTGAATCTGACAATCAAGAGCATTAATGTTACGTAAAATATGTCTGAAAACTTTACCTCTGGCGGTAGATTTCTAAGCAAACTGGGGCATTTTACTTTCGGTTTAATCTCGGTTACTTTCGTAAAAGTCAAGAATGATAATATTACCGTTGACTTCAAGTGCACGCCAGCGGAACCATCCCGTTGTGAGCTATATCTTCAACAGCACTGAAGCACTATGCCTCGTGGACGTGTGTGTCGTCAACGCCGCCAGCGCATATGCATGTCTACAAACACATAATTAGCCTGTAAAATAAACTTGGAGGAAATGGTACAGCCCAAGCAGTTATATTGAATGGACCTATATTCTTTCGTGGCTGCAGGGTTAATTTTACCCTGGATGCCGCTGCTGTAAATTCTGATAGTGGCTGGTTTACTTTAGCCATTGTTCGTTGTGAAAACGCCTCCCTTCGTGGACTGGAATCTTTCGCCGATCGAGATGTCATCGCCTACAAGACCTGGCATTGTGGTATTGACCCGAAGACCCAGAGTAGACCTAGTTATGTATATAGTAATATGCCATTTACATTGTATACTCGCACCTGTAGAAAAGTTAGTAATGATGAAAAAATACATGTTTGGATGAAAGGACTTGGTGTACTAGCTGAAAATTTAACTGTCACTGGTGGTATTACTTTGCATTATAATTACTAATTTGAACTGGAAAATAGCTACGGATCCCAGTTAGCTTGGTGACAATTCGTTTGGTATTTCACTGACTGCTGAAAAAAAAAGTTTACTTTCGTAATAATTGCATTCAGAAAAATTGTCGGACTCAGTGAAAAATAAAGGACTTCAGGTTCTAATAAATACAATATGCAAATAGTAATTACACACAAAATTGGCTTTCGAAATAGTCACGAATCGAACGTACAGAGTCACGAATCGAATGTACAGCTTCCCTGTTTAGCTATCTCTCTTGCACCGAATGCAATTTACGTTTTCCTTTGGTCCAAAATGAAATAGGTTCTTCAAATGACGTAGTTTTAGAGGCACAAAATATTTTAATGCTTTTAATGGACATTCAGTCTACACAGTAAATAAACTCACCTTTAGTAATATAGTTCAGCGACAAAGACCTGATCCCATCCAAGACCTAATAACGAGAGAACAAAAGTGCAGAGAGCGTTTCACTCTCCTACATGTCCTGTTACAACATTGCAACAGTGTTATCGTTGCGTAATTTTTTTCTCGGTACTAGATACAAGGTTCTTTCACCGCTGTCTTACACAGATGGTGGAATCAATAAAATAAATATTATTTTACTTAAGCGTACTAGACGCTCTCGTTTAGTAATTATCATGAAGCCTGGCTGTGACGACACAACTGCTTCCCTAGTGGCTTGTAGGATTGTATTAAGAGTAAAGGGATCAAGAAAGTGGAATGTACTGCTGGAAATGTCAGCGGAGTTACATGACGAACGCAGCTAAACATTTTCCATCAGGTGTAGTACTGTTATTGTTACATAGTTGAATGTTGCTGATCGCACAGGTGCGAGCAGCTCAGGTATAGTATTCTGACTTCAGTATGACTATGGAAGTTGGCCTCTGCCCTGAGAAAATGCAATTTTCTTCTTTTTTACATCCATACATGTCTCGGTGAGGTCTCAACATCGCCATTGGGTATCTTACACTTTTTGTCGAATAAAAGGTAAAATTTTTACGAGTTAATATGTGCAGTCTGGCTGGACATGCTCGTATAGCGTAACGCTCATTCCTCTGCTTGCGAGACAGGAAGGTGAGACATACCCGAATCGAATGTGTGCGGCGAATTAACGACTGTGGCCGGTGCACAGGATAGTCTGAATGTGATTTTTAGGTGTCCCACGCTCATCGGAGAAAATGCTGTGCTGGTCCCCGACTTCCGCCTCAGAAAATATGATACGCAAACGATTAAAGTACGACCACACACAGAACGAAGTGTACACACTTCGCACACAGGTCGTGGACACGACTTCCCTCCCTTCGGTAAAGGACGACTGCGGCGACAGGAACGGCATCCGGCCGCAAATTTAAATAAAATAAATTTGTCAAATCTTGAGTACAGCAGACCATGTACTAGGTAGGATTAATGCTAGGAAGACGAGGAAGATGTTAACATATGCAATTTTGGGACGATGGTGTTCATAGTCGTGACATTATTGCAAATAGTCACTCTGTTTACATAAAAACTTTTTAATATAACTCGTTTTTAAAACGGACTGAGATGTATGAAATATTTTCTGCCAGTCCATACAGATTCGTAAGCCTATACCGAAAGTACTTAAAATAAGTGCTTGTGAATTTTTAATAGTTGTGACAGTACTTGTAAAATTTAACACGAAAAACGTGGGGCGCATGTAACAGATTATTAATGCATGAATTGTTCATCTGTCACCAAAAGTTTTATTGCATTGCAAATGATACGAACTGGTGTGTGATTTTTCTAAACGACAGCTACTTTCTACACTCTTTACTATTTTTTACTGCTTGCGCCCCACATTTTTCTTTTGAATTTGAAGTATTGTCGTAGGTATTAAAAAAATTCATAAGCACAAAAGTTAAGGACTCTCTGTGTGGCGTTAGGAATACGTACGGGGCTATAAGAAACTATATTATACATTTTAGTGCCTTTTAAAAAGTTTACCTTTATTCAGAAGTTTTTTGTTTTAATAATTATTTTGTGCTTCAGTCTTGTGTGTGTGAAACTTTTCAATCGAAGTCGAACATATTGATGAGATTACAACAGAGATATGTGGTAAATTTCAGGTTTTATTTCACCTTCTCTTCACCTGGGTCAGCCAGTGTATTGCTCCCTCGTACTTACGTCTCGCTTAAAGACCGCGAAGGTAAAAGTGGGGGAGATTCCAGCTCACACGGAGGCTTACCAGCAATCGTTCCGTGACTGCAGCAGCAAAAGGGAAAGATAGTAATGGTACACATAGTACCCTCCTCCACACACCAGACAAAAGAGTGAGTTCATATTGCTTTGTCGTCCGGTTCTGAGCTATGTTGAAAGTTTCAAGTCTCTAGGCCTTCGGAAGGTTAGTTTAAAATCAATTGCAAAACTTGTACTGAACAAGTAAGCGACGTAAAACAAGTGTTAAAAATAGATAACTTCGTATCACATACTGATATCCCTGGTTGTCATCTGCAACTAGTCAGGAGTCCTCAGTAGTATATAACATGTTTTTTCGGAAAGTTAGGCCTCAACTGAAGCTGTTGCTTTTTCCGCTTTGTTAATGTTAGATTATAGTACTGCAACTATCTTAATTCTGCTCTGATCTCTGATTTGTTAATTATCCTTTAATTATTCTTTGCTGGGTTAATTTAATAGCTTTCGAAAATGGTGTGACGACATGGTACTTGTGAATTGGTGAGTGAAGGAAAGTATGTAATTTGTATGTATGTAAGTTTCCCTGTTCTCAGGCTTCTATGCAAACACTACTTGTTATCCTTCCCTATGTCACTGTTTTATGTCTTCTGGTGGGAATTTCGAACTTTGTGTTGGCAGCAGGTTCTGAGGTGTGTGTGTGTGTGTGTGTGTGTGTGTGTGTGTTTATTAAGTTCAGTAGCTCATACAGTTGCTGTCTTTGAAAAAGAATTAACCCTCAGTCAATCAATTTCAGGGTACTTAAATCCCATCTCCTATTTGCAGGTACTTTCAAGAGATCATTAATAATCGAAATCGTATATTCAGTGCAAACCCGAGCATGATTCCCAAAACTGCTACAAACGTCAGCCAGAAACCTCGAACTGTGCTTGCGATTACGCTTACTCGTGGCCTGTAGAAGGTATCTGGAGTATGGGTTTTAAGTGTCCCGAAATCGATTCCGTGTGGATTATCAAATGTTCAAGGAACTCAGCTGCGTGGGCAAGTAAACTGAATAAACAGAGTTGCATGTACCCTAATTGCTACCTGGTGAGATGTGAAGAAAGTCGTAGTGACTAATATAGTACAAATCCTCAGCGGAAAATTTTCCAAAATGCTGATAATTTATATGGTTGTTTTATACTTAAGTAGGTAAAAAAGTCTCTCTCTCTCTCTCTCTCTCTCTCTCTCTCTCGTGTCAGGCAAGTATGATTTCACTTTGTTTTTTAAGTTTATTTTATTACCTAGTAAATGCCTAACATAACTGTGTGGGTGGTCAAGGCTTTTTATGGCTGAATTCGCCACTCGTTTCTGTGACACGCTAACATTGAGGGAAGGATAGTGTAAGCTATTTCTTCTTAGAGTATTATATTAACGAATATGACTGTTGCTTTCGAAATTGATTGTTAACAACAAAATACATAGTGGATTTAGTTTACTGTGAGGCTGTCTGTCTGCTCAGTTTTTTAAAGATCTGACTACAAGGATTATGGAGCGGACACTACATATTAGAATTTTACGTGCAACGAACATTTTCTTCTGCAATGACGAGTTGCCATAGTATATTAAGCTGTAAGACATTAGCTAATGGGAATAAGAAAAGTAAGTTAACGTTTTTACATTTTCCTCTCCAAATTCAGAAATTATCCTTAACACAAAAGTTGCAGAGCTTAGACGTGGATTTTCTTTTTGACGAGAAGACAAGGCCGCCACCTTCGGTTTTGGAAGTGCCTGCGAGATCTGTGAGAGCATCAAAGATGAGGGAGTTATTTAGTGCGGGAAGTGTTCATTAGTCACGACATTTCTGCACATTACAGCCTAAAGCATGGATCACACGAGCCCCCCCCCCCTCCCCCCCCCCTCCCCGCGCGCCCACCCATCTTCTAGAGCCGTTTATAGCAGATGCCAGGCGCTATGAAGCGAATCATGTGTCAGTACGGATTCCGCATGTGTCGATAGGGTGTGAAAGTTTGTTCGCTCTCTTCATTCACGGCACCAAGGAAGCCGTAGAAAGAGGAGCCTATGTTCCTAGGCGCCAGGAAAACCTTCGATACAGATACAGAATATGACTTAATTGAAGCCTCCGTTAACGTGATGGATATCAGACATGACGCTGAGAAACAAAACGTTAAACTGATTTCCTCAGAGTCTGATGATCAGTCGATGGAACGTTTTTTTTGGTGGCAATGTAACGAGCAAGCAGCTGCTGATGCTGTACGTTGAAGTAAAGCAAACCAAAAGCATACGCAGTACTGGCTGCAAACTGACCTCTGCAGCTTTGAAGTCATGGCAATTGAGAGGACTCCGTCGAATAAATATAAAAGGTGATTCCATGATGATGTTAGAAACTTTGAGGGATGATGGATAAATTCACCAATTTGAGGTAGGGGATCCTGGTTCAGAAGCGAAAGAGTCGAAAGTTATAAGCGAAAACCATTCTGATACCTCTGACAGTGGAATACATGTACCGGTACTGTCGCTTGTAAGCGTGTGGGGTAGTTGTCTTACAGAGAGGGTAGTAGAGACGAAAACAAGTAAAATGTCTAGTAAACATGGGCACTAAAATGCATACCTTAAGAACTATGACCACTTGTTCAGTAGAGGAGATGTATTTCACAGTAGCGAAGATGAACAAATTCTCATAGCTCCTGAGAGATGGATGTTACAGCCCATGCCTACAGGATATTTTTTTTTCTTTATTTGGTTCGTACTACCTCCTCGATAGTTGCCTATCCTACAGTGTTATCAACAGCACTACTGGTACATGTATTTCACTGTCAGAGATATCAGAACGATTTTCGCTTATGACTTTCGACCCGTTCGTTTCCATACCAGTGTCCCTTAGTTCAAATTGATACATTTAGCCTTCTCATTCGCTCGAATTGTCCAGAATGTTCTTCAATCCAATCGCGATCAGTTGTGGCCCTGTCACAATTCCATCGTCGTTTGGAAACATGAAGTCTATGGATGGCAAAAAATGGTCCACAAGTAGCCGAACATAACTATTTCCAATCAGTGATCGGTTCATTGGACAGGAGAACCCAGTCCGTTCCATGTAAACACAGTCCACACCATTATGGAGCCACCACCAGCTTCCATAGTTCCTTGTTGACAACTTGGCTCCATGGCATCGTGGGTCCTGCAACAGACTCGAACCCTACCATTAGTTCTCATCAACTGAAATCGGGTCTCAAGTGAGCATGTCTCGGTTTCCAGTCGTGTAGGATCCAACCGACATGGTCACGAGCGCAGCAGAGGCGCTGCAGGTGATGTGCTGTGAGCAATGTCACTCGCGTAGGCCGTCTGCAGCCTTAGCCCACTAACGCCAAATTTTGCCACACTGTCCTAACAGATACGTTCGTCGTACGACCCGCATTGATTTCTGCTGTTATTTCACGGAGTGATGCTTGTCTGTTAGCACTGACAACTTGACGCAAACGCCGTTGCTATCGGTCGTTAAGTGAAGGCAGTCGGCCATTGCGTTGTCCATGTAATGCCAGAAATTTGGTATTCTCGGCACAGTTTTGACACTGTGAATCTCGGAATATTGAATTCCCTAACGATTTCCGAAACTGAATGTCCCATGTGTCTAGCTCCAACTACCATTCCACAATGAAATTCTGGTAATTCCCGTCGTGCGGTTGTAATCACGTCGGAAACCTTTTCACATGAATTATCTGAGTACAAATGAAAGTTCCGCTAATGCACTGCCCTTTTATACTTCTACATCTACATGGATACTCTGCAAATCACATTTAAGTGCCTGGCAGAGGGTTCATCGAACAACCTTCATAATTCTCTATTATTCCAATCTCGTATAGCGGAAACAATATACACCTATATCTTTCCGTACGAGTTCTGATTTCCCTTATTTTATCGTGGTGATCGTTCCGCCATATATAGGTCGGTGCCATTAAATATTTTCGCATTCGGAAGAGAAAGTTGGTGATTGGAATTTCGTGAGAAGATTCCGTCGCAACGAAAGACGCCTTTCTTCTAATGATTTCCAGTCCAAATCCCGTATCAGTTCTGTGACATTCTCTCCCATATTTCGCGATAATACAAAACGTGCTGCCTTTCTTTGAACTTTCTCGATGTACTCAGTCAGTCCTACCTTGTAAGGATCCCACACCACGCAGCAGTATTCTAAAAGAGGACGGACAAGCGTAGTGTAGGCAGTCTCCTTAGTAGGTCTGTTACATTTTCTAAGTGTCCTGCCAATAAAACGCAGTCTTTGGTTAGCCTTCCCGACAACATTTTCTATGTGTTCCTTCCAATTTAAGTTGTTCGTAACTGTAATACCTTGGTATTTAGTTGAATTTACGGCTTTTAGATTAGACCGATTTATCGTGTAACCGAAGTTTAACGAGTTCCTTTTAGCACTCATGTGGATGACCTCGCACTTTCCGTTATTCAGGGTCAACTGCCACTTTTAGCACCATTCAGATATTTTTTTCTAAATCGTTTTGCAGTTTGTTTTGATCTTCTGATGACTTTATTAGTCGATAAACGACAGCGTCATCTGCAAACAACCGAAGATGGCTGCTCAGATTGCCTCCCAAATCGGTTATGTAGATAAGGAACAGCAAAGGGGCTATAACACTATCTTGGGGAACGCCTGAAATCACTTCTGTTTTACTCGAGGACTTTCCGTCAATTACTACGAATCCTCGGACAGGAAATCGCAAATCCAGTCACATAACTGAGACGATATTCCATAAGCACGCAATTTTACTACAAGCCGCTTGTGTGGTACAGTGTAAAAAGCCTTCCGGAAATCCAGGAATACGGAATCGATCTGAAATCCCTTGTCAATAGCACTTAGCACTTCATGTGAATAACGAGCTAGTTGTGTTTCACAGGAACGATGTTTTCTAAACCCATGTTGACTGTGTGTCAATAGACCGTTTCCTTCGTGGTAATTCATAATGTTTCAACACAATATATGTTCTAAAATCCTGATGCATATCGACGTTAACGATATGGGCCTGTAATTTAGTGGATTACTCCTACTACCTTTCTCGAATATTGGTGTGACCTATGCAACTTTCCAGTCTTTGGGTACGGATATTTCGTCGAGCGAACGGTTATGATTGTTAAGTATGGAGCTAATGTATCAGAACACTCCGAAAGGAACCTAATTGGTATACAGTCTCGACCAGAAGACTTGCTTTTGTTAAGTGATTTGAGTTGCTTCACTACTCCGAGGATATTTACTTCTACGTTACTCATGTTGGCAACGGTTCTCGATTCGAATTGTGGAATATTTACTTCGTCTTCTTTTGTGAAGGCATTTCGGAAGGCTGTGTTTAGTAAATCTGCTTTGGCAGCACTGTCTTCGATAGTATCTCCATTGTTATCGCGCAGAGAAGGCATCGATTGTTTCTTGCCGCTAACATACTTCACATACGGCCAGAATCTCTTCGGGTTTTCTGCCAGGTTTCGAGACAAAGTTTCGTTGTGGAAACTGTTATGGGCGTCTCGCGTTGAACTCAGCGCTAAGTTTCGAGCTTCTGTAAAGGATCGCCAGCCTTGGGGATTTTGCGTCTGTTTAAATTTGGTATGTTTGACTGGAATACCCTCTTTCAAATTCTAAAGGTGGCAGGGGTAAAATACAGGGAGCGGAAGGCTATTTACAATTTATACAGAAACGAGATGGCAGCTATAAGAGTCTAGGGGCATGAGAGGGAAGCAGTGGTTGGGAAGGGAGTGAAAGAGGGTTGTAGCCTCTCCCCGATGTTATTCAATCTGTATATTGAGCAAGCAGTAAAGGGAATAAAAGAAAAATTCGGAGTAGGTATTAAAATCCATCGAGAAGAAATAAAAACGTTGAGGTTCGCCGATGACATTGTAATTTTGTCAAGAGACAGCAAAGGACTTGGAAGAGCAGTTGAACGGAATGGACAGTGTCTTGAAAGCACAAAAGCAAAACGAGGATAATGGAATGTAGTCGAATTAAGTCGGGTTATGCTGAGGGAATTGGATTAGTAAATGAGACACTTAAAGTAGTAAAGCAGTTTTGCTATTTGGGGAGCTAAATAACTGATGATGGTAGAAGTAGAGAGGATATAAAATGTAGACTGGCAATGGAAAGGAAAGCGTTTCTGAAGAAGAGGAATTTGTTAACATCGAGTATAAATTTAAGTGTCAGGATGTCGTTTCTGAAAGTATTTGTATGGAGTATTTGTATTTCATGTATGGAAGTGAAGCATGGACGATAATAGTTTGGACAGGAAGAGAATAGAAGCTTTCGAAATGTGGTGCTCCAGAAGAATGCTGAAGATTAGATGGGTAGATCACGTAACTAATGAGGAGGTATTGAATAGAATAGGGGAGAAGAGGAGTTTGTGGCACAACTTGACAAGAAGAAGGGACCGGTTGGTAGGACGTGTCCTGAGGCATCAAGGGATCACAAATTTAGCATTGTAGGGCAGTGTGGAGGGCAAAAATCGTAGAGGGAGACCAATAGATGAATACACTAAGCAGATTCAGAAGGATGTAGGTTGCAGTAAGTACTGGGAGATGAAGCTTGCACAGGATAGAGTAGCATGGAGAGCTGCATCGAACCAGTCTCAGGACTGAAGACCACAACAACAATAACATGTTTGTTTCGTTGTTTCTGCAACAGTGTTCTAACCCGTTTTGTGTACCAAGGAGGATCAGCCCCGTCGTTTGTTAGTTTATTCCTTGTGTACGCAGTACTATCGCAATCTGTATACGTGCATATCACTATATCATGACTACATTCATCTCGGTGTAAAGAACGCAAGTATCGGATGCTTTCAACGTTTGCGATCACGCAGGACTAGAAACTTTGTCGCCATTTGCGCAGCCGCAACGCGCGGCGAGCGCCGCAGCCGGCAGCGCGCGCGTGCATTGGTGGCCGTTGGCAGCTGGCTGGCTGATCGTCTATTCAGGTCCCGGCCGGCGCCGGAAGCTACACCACCGCCCGCTGACTCAACGGCGGCGCACGGCTGCTGCCGCTGTTGTGATAAGGCGCTAGGCCGGCCCCTGGGATGGCGAGGAAAGCCCGCACAAAACAGCGGCCCCCGCGGGACTCTGAGGAACAAAAGAAATTGTTAGCGCCCAGCGCTATCGCGCCTGTGGCCCTTTGGGGCCCAAATCCCATCTCCGGACACGCTGTTTTATTTCTGTTTCCGTCCTCAGGTAACACTACACCACGCAGCATAACAACAGTGCTGTATGAAATGTATTCGCAATACCGCTCGCGATAAGCGGGAAATCCGTGTTTGAGTCCCGGTCCGGCACAAATTCTACATCTACATCTACATACATACTCCACAATCCACCATACGGTGCGTGGCGTGGGTACCTTGTACCACAACTAACATCTTCTCTCCCACTCCCAAACAGAACGAGGGAAAAATGACTGCCTATATGCCTCTGTACGAGCCCTAATCGCTCTTATCTTTGTGGTCTTTCCGCGAAATGTAAGTTGGCGGCAGTAAAATTGTACTGCAGTCAGCCTCAAATGCTGGTTCCCTAACTTTCCTCAGTAGCGATTCACGAAAAGAACGCCTCCTTTCCTCTAGAGATTTCCACCCGAGTTCCTGAAGCATTTCCGTAACACTCGCGTGATGATCAAACCTACCAGTAACAAATCAAGCAGCCCGCCTCTGAATTGCTTCTATGTCCTCCCTCAATCCGACCTGATAGGGACCCCAAACGCCCGAGCAGTACTCAAGAATAGGTCGTATTAGTGTTTTATAAGCGGTCTCCTTTACAGATGAACCACATCTTCCCAAAATTCTAACAATGAACCGAAGACGACTATCCGCCTTCCCCACAACTGCCATTACATGCTTGTCCCACTTCATATCGCTCTGCAATGTTACGCCCAAATATTTAACCCTTAACTACTATGGTCATTCACAGGAACACAATTACTATGGAGGGGTCTCACAGACCGCATTTTTCTGTTTTATATCTCAAACCAGAATTTTGCTGAATATATACAGTTTCTTGACTTTCAGTCATTCATTACACTTCTTAGAGGTGGATTTTGTAGAAATCTGTTTTTTTTTTTTTTTAAACACTGCGGTATTTTAAACGCTTCAACAACTGAAACAAAGCGAAATCTGGAGTATATTTTTATTTTATGAGTCACGAAACTAACAGCAAATAATTAGCTCTCTACTCACACATAGATTTTCATCAGAGGGGTTATATTACAAATTGGCAATATAAATAGGTGGAAAAATCCGACATAGCTTACGATAAATTGTGTGCGAAGTCAGCTTTCAGTTTACGACTCACTTTGCAATGTAGAGCGAATATTTCAGTCCATAAGTCTATGAATGGAGGAACTTCGCCACCATTTTACTTCTAAAATTTTAAGTAAAAACTAAATACTTGTTCTCATGTGCCACTGAATCATACTTTAGTCAATTTCCACCTGCAAACACTTCACACCTGGAACACTCCAAACAAATCGGAACACCATGCTGTTGACATGGATACCTTATTTTCCTCTTCAGACGAGGAGGGCAAAAGGTGCACGTTTTTCGATTTTCGAATTCTTCTTTCAGTGTCTGAGGCTCATCTTGCAAGTGAAGACATCTGTCTCACATAACACACGTTGCACAAAAGGCCCAGCGTTCCCCACCATGGAGAAACAGTAGCATGCAATAAAAACGCGGCACGCAAACACTATGTTTTAGTGTTTTATGCGCTGTTACTAGTAGGTGAATGGTCTGTCTGTTTACTGTGTATAACCACAAGTGTGAAACGTCTCAAGGCTAATAATTACGAAACAAAGAGCTGCAACAATGCAAGAATGCTGGCACGTGTAGCTTGACAGCCAATAGGAAGGTACATGAAAGAGTCCATTTGGCTTTGCAGGGGTATGAGAAATATCTCACACAAAAATTAGTAGCGGTCTGAGAGACGGTCGATAGTAGTTAAGGGTTAATCGACGTGACTGTGTCAAGCGCTACACTACTCATTGTCGTCTTTCCATTATACGACTGAGGGTTGTCCGAATTCACAACGGCGAATGCATTTCATAACTGCTGTAGCCGCCGCAGTGCCTGTTCCTTTAGACATATAAGGGGCGTTAAAAAAGAAACGAGCCGGAGGCATAATTACAGAAACCAGTGCCTGTACGTTAGAAGTACTGACCCCGGCTGTTGAGTCACTTGTCCCACTGTTACACAAGGCGGTGAACGGCTGTCTCGTATAATTCCCGGGGCTGCGATGTTAACCAGTTTCGCACGTACAGCTGGACGTCGTCGTCCGAGGTGAATCGTTTGCCCCTCGGAGCCTTTTTAAGGGGACGAAAAGTGGCGTAATGAAAGGGAGAGAGGTCAGCATTGTATCGAGGGTGGTCTAGAACAGGGGTCTCCAAACTACGGCCCGCGGGCCGAAACCGGCCCGCGAGGGCCGGCAAACCAGCCCGCTTTAGCTGGCCTTACATCCCCGGTATCCGGCCCGCCAAATAATTGAGGTGGTACCTATACTGTCAGCAATTGAGTTTCGAGGCCTATCGCGACCAATACAACGCGACATTGTCGGAGCTCTAGCTTTACAAAGCGGAAGATCATGGTTAAACTTGTGGTTATACACAGTAAACAGACAGACCATTCACCTACTAGTAACAGCGCATAAAACACTAAAAAACTCGTGAGACACTCGCAACATGGACACAATCACGCAACAGAACTGTCAAATATATGCTCTGGCTCTGCTACTCGCTACAAGACTACATAACTAAACTTATTGTTGCGCCGCTTGAAATAACAATGCGTTGACATATTCTACCTCTGTTACGCCTTGCAGTAATAGTGTTCCTAACAATGATTTTGAGATTTCGTTAACTTTGCAAGACGCTTTCGTGAAGAATGTGCAGTGACATACTTTTTTGTCGGTAAAATTCGCCAGAATAAAACACGCCAGAATTTTGGTCAGGTGCGTCCACCAATCCAACTTAGGTAATTGAATAAAAATCGTAGTTCGTTTCAGTGCTAGCTATTCCCACAACCTTAGATTTTTGCGATTTCATCTTTCCTTTAGCTTTACATTACGGTGATCATGGAGTGCTAGGGTGCTTTACTCCCACTAGGTATTATCTTGGCCCTTATGATTTCGTGGAGGAGTCAATGTGGCTCGCGGATTAAAAAGTTTGGAGACCGCTGGTCTAGAACCTCCGATATGAATATCTGCAGGAGTGCCGCGGCTGTGTTGGCCGTATGAGGCTCTGCATTGTCGTGGAGCAGAATGACCCCACGGGTGAGGTTGCCTGGTCGTTTTGATTTGATCGCTTGGCAAAGGGTGGTCAAGGTTTTCGGGTAACGATGGGCATTCACTGTTGTCCCGTGTTGCAGGAAGTGAATCAGAAGGGGGCCATCTTGGCCAAATAACGTCAGCATGACCTTCCCTGCACTCGTGTGGACGACGACGTGCGGAAGTGCTTAACATCGCAGCCCCTGGAATTTTATGACAGCCGTTCACTGCCTTACGTCACAGTGGGACAAGTGTCTCAAAAGATAGGGACAGTACTTCTAACATACAGGTACTGGTTTCTGTAATTATGCCTCCGGATTGTTTCTTTTTGAACGCCCCTTATACATGCAAATCCAAAGGAACTTCGCCGGCCGGGGTGGCCGAGCGGTTCTAGGCGCTACAGTCTGGAACCGCGAGACCGCTACGATCGCAGGTTCGAATCCTGCCTCGGGCATGGATGTGTGTGATGTCCTTGGGTTAGTTAGGTTTGAGTAGTTCTAAGTTCTAGGGGACTGATGACCTCAGATGTTAAGTCCCATAGTGCTCAGAGCCATTTGAACCATTTTTTGTCTAGATAGAATAGTATTTGCTTACTGAAGGGACATACTGCAAGAACTGTAGCGGGGCAGAAAATGACTGAATAATTTTCAAATGATATATGTTTAACTAAAAATCCCACTGTGAATGATTCTCCGCGTATCACCGTTTCTTTTTACGTCACGATGAGATGAATGCAGGCGCAGAATTAGCTGTTGGCTAGCAATAAGTGGGGTGATGTGCGACCGTGTGAAATTTGCAGTACAACGCGGTAAAATATGTCGCACTGCACTTCAACAAAAATCGGACTTCGAAATTAAGGGAAATAAGATTGCAGCTTGTAGAATAAATGAAGTAATTAATCATGTAATGGTACGTGGATGGCGCGTTACCGTCACGTAAACGAACTTATGCTTCACACCGGAAATGAACAGCTCAACATAAAATACGATCGTACAAATAAATATTTATGACAGGACAGGTAAGAATAACAAACATAAACACGTCTTTGCGGGCGCGGACGGCGAAGAGAGCGGCCCGCGGGGGGAGGGGATTTAAATCGGCCGCCCGTCCTCCCGAAAAAGATGAGGCAGCCACCAAGGAAAACGCAGCCCCGGTCTCCGTTAAAGAGCAGAAGAAGGCTGTTTCACGACAGCCAACAGTCGTCCAGACCGTACCACGAGACGCCGCGAACGATCTCGCCATCCTCCTCGAGGGGGGGAGCTCGTTCGCCGAGCCACAACGCAGTCGGCGCGTTGGGGCCAGAGAAGCCAAGAAGACGTCGACATCCGACCCTATCCCAACCTCAGATCAATCCATACCATAAATCATCCCAGAAATATCTTCCCAAGACCATCCTACCAACAACCAAAGAAACACCACTCACGATTCTTCCCAAACCCATCATTCTAAACCCCTATATATCCGACAGAAGGTATGGGCTCGAGCAGTCGCGGTCGTTCGACACAAAACGAGGGATACTGATTTCCCATCCGACACTCTACTCTAGGAGCTCGTCAGCGCAGCTGACGATGGCGACATGTCTGATCGCCGAAATATTGTGCCAGTTGGACACTATGAACCGGCAGTATACCCGTGGACTGTTCGAGCAACAAATACGCCGGGAGAAACTGAAGAATCACGTAAACTCATAAGCTGCCAAAATTGTGGTAATTATTAGCAATTAACTTAAAGAGTTGTACAAACGACGTCTTACTTTTAAGACAGCAGAAGAGAGAAAAGCGAGTCCCAAAGACTTGATTCTGCTTCATTTCTTTTACAAGAAAAAAGATGAATGGAAGTGGAGCAAAGATGCAATGCCGCAAACCGTTAGTATCTATCTGGCTCTGAACACTATGCGACTTAACTTCTGAGGTCATCAGTCGCCTAGAACTTAGAACTAATTAAACCTAACTAACCAAAGGACATCACACACATTCATGCCCGAGGCAGGATTCGAACCTGCGACCGTAGCGGTCGCTCGGTTCCAGACTGTAGCGCCTAGAACCGCACGGCCACTCAGGCCGGCCATTATCTATCTCTCATATCTTTCTTTAATTGTATTTGGGATTCAGGGACATTTCATGTGGACACCATGAATTTCATACTGCAGTCAGTTGCAATTATCATTCAAACGCCTCGATTTACGGTCTTACGACACGCTTTTCGCCTCTCTTATCGCATATTTTCCTCTGTCGCAAGTACTAATTGTGATATACCCTGTATATATTAATTTTTGTTTTAAAAATGTAGCATGCACCTCATAATTATTTAGTTTTGCAGATGATTAAAGAAATTAGTTTATATTTTTGTAAATTGATACAAAGGTACCTGTATATGTTTCATTAAAGAGAACTGGCAAAGCCCGCATGAAACTGTTCCTTCTGTCTCGATGAAGCTAACGGAAGCAAAAAGAACCAAGCAGTTTTGCTGAAGCTGAGAATAAGCCGCAAAATTTGCATAAGGGAAGTCATAGGCGAGCTTTCGCAGGGCGCCCTCTGCTACTAACGAGGTCCATTTGTCCACAGGACGGAGTCGTCCCTCTCCCTGCTGCACTGCGCATTGTTCCCTGTAATTGCGTGTACTGCGCACTTTCCGCCTCGCTCGTTCCGTGCCACTACGTTTTAATTAAAACCTGTCGACCTCTGCGGTACTGTGTTCCGAGTGTTTGCTAATGGTAACTAGTTACCAGATTTATTTTTCTTTCTGTATCTCTCACTAGGCCCTCTCGGTTGCTCACTGCGGGCAGTAGCCGAAGTTAAAAGCCACAATGTTACCCATTATATATATATATATATTCCGATTCTGTGACCATCCGGGGAGGTATTTTTGAAATTCAGATTTATTAAAAAGTTTCTTTGACGTTTTTCTGCATATGTTAAAAGAGAGAATACAACATTTGTACTGGTAAAAAATGAAGTTCCATCGTACCACACCTTAAAATCTGCGGTTCTGATTTATTTATTTTCGTCAGAAGTACCGGTACGGCGTACCTTTACAAGTCACTGTGTGTATACTGTGTCTCCAACATAAAACCGTCATGCCTCACGTCCGAGATTCAAGTAACAATGAACTAACTAAGAAAGGGTAGATAATATAACGTTAAAAACATTAAGTTACCTGTTTATAAGAGACGCTGGAAATGGTGGCCATGGGCATTTCGAGACAGTACTGCCGCTTCACAAGCAATTCGACTAGAGATGATTAACCGGTACGTGAAGCGTACCGGTTTTATATGGGATAACATACATGCAGAATACCAGATAAATTCGGGATAGAAATTTCGGAACATTCTGATACTGAAATATAAGTGAAACAAGTTGATGGTCTCTCTCCGTTAATTTTCAGCTGTGTCTCAGACACCGTTATCCAAGGTTACTGAGAAACATCCCGATATAGCTCCCTGCGCTGCTAATCCAGTACTCTTGGTAATTAGAATGCCAGGATAAGACCGAAGTATAATTAACTGACTATACTTCCACGTCTTACTAAGTAGGATATGGAACGCTCAGCCTATAGATATATGCCATTTTGTACCACCTATATGTATGTGTCTGAATACTGGTGTAGCTATACGTAAGTCTGTTAATACTCAGATCTGGTTCTTGAATACTGTTCTCATGTTCTGTGTAGATGGTACTTACAGATCCGCACAAATATTCAATTATCTATACGCAGCTTTTATGCATATAAAAGAACGTTTTAGTGCTAACTGCTAATTTAGATAAATAGTCATCACCATGCATTGAATTGGCAATATCCCAAATGTGTGTCAATGGCGATCTATCATTTATTATTGTGTTACCAGTAGGATTTTTATAGCGTTCTACCTCTGTTTACCCTCATTACATTTTCGTCTTGTTTACTCTTTTCAGTGTATTGTGGATGCAAAATTTGTTTTATGTCGCAATGTGACCTTCGTTAACCATACGAAACTTCGTACCAGGGCACGACTTTAACTAATGTATACTCTGAATTGTCAAAACAAATTCCAGTGCTAATGTTGCTGTATGGGAACATTCCGAAAGCCAATAAATTAGAAACAGAAAGATGGCGAAAATAGAAATCGGAGCTGAAAACTGACAAACCAACAAAATTGCGAAGAACAAGCATTACTATACAGCCTTAGGTTTTGAAGACGATCTCGTGGTTGTGTGTCAGGACATTCAAACAGCACAAAAAATCATTAAGAAACATCCGATATGGCTGGATATGGAAAAATCGGAAGAGTTTCTCATTTCAAATATTTAACCATTCAGGAGACCGACCAGGGAAAGACTGGTTACGAAATTCGTTACCACGAAATGCAGACAGCGTTCACGCTTACAGGAGAAGTCTGTGACAGACAATGCATCTCAAAATACACAGAACTGAGACACTACAAAACAGTAATCAAACCAGAATGCCTTTATGTACTGAAACACTCATCAGAGAAGCATCGAAGAAATCCAAAGGAGAGGACGAGAAGTAATCAGGAAATTTTAGGTCCATGTAACATACAGATGAAATACAAAAGTGGGATTTGTGGCGTCAATTTAATCAGGGCTCGGAATTTAATGTTTTGTTGACCTCGTGATAGAAAATGCAACACGGTATAGATGCAGAAGCAAAAATAACGGTGCGGTAGCGAGGACGGAGGCGGCGTGTGCTATTTATAGCTCCGGGACGTGACGTGGCGTGGAAGGTGGCAAGGCAGCTGCTACTCGTATGCTATATTGGGGCAGACACAGGACCGCTGCTGTTGTGGGCCCCCGCATTCCTGCGTGGCAGATACTTGGGGGGGGGGGGGGGGGCAGGGCGTGCTTTCCCAAGGCCGGCCCGCAACCAGGCCCGCCTGTCTGCGATCCACGTGGGAAACAACACGGCTGCACGAACCTTTTAATATCTGCTATTTTCTCATTACGTCGATTGCTGTGCCGATAGGATTAATTGAGCTAAAATATGCATTCTTGAACTTAATCCAGCAGATTTTGTGACAGCTCCCATAGCGTAGTTTAAAGGGACCAATACGTGGTAGTGCGTGTTTTGTGGAATATGATGGGACCTTGTTCATATACTTTCTAAAAGATTATTCTGAGAAATTGTTTTTAGAACATTTATTTTATTTAAAATATAATGTTTGTCGCTCTTTCCCAGATCTTCTGTGACAGTACGATTTGATGTTCAACATTTCTTATCACTTAATTTAGTTCTATAAGAAGAATCACAGGTAATAGCGATACAGTGCACACACTTGGATTGGTAACTGTGCTCATGTGAGACGTTCATCACATGGTGATCCACATGAGGCAGACACTTACCAGACTCAAATTCACAAGTGTCTCAGTCAGCACCTTGCATAAAAATGGCGACCCTACCAGGATGTTTTTAAGTAGAATTATAGGTTAAAATATAGTTAGAAATTTTTTTGGGTGACTTAATTCTAAATCTTCTTCAGATGAAAGCCCATATCATGGTCTCTTCCCAAAAGGTGACACATCATTGTGCAAGTTTAGCAGAGCAAAAATGAGTGGAGAATCTTATTCGCCTTATCATAGTCTTCCAGCAGCTGTATTTGCTGCTATAAAGCCCATATTTGGATATTTGACCAGGCCTGAGCTACTGTAGAAGTGTTAACTTGGCGAACACAAAATCCAAATGTGTGTTTCGAGAACTTGATTTTAGTCTTCTACCAAAAACTGTCATTCTAGGTATGCAGACATTAAAAATAGGAGTCAGTGATACTGTTCTCACATACAGCTGTGGAAATATTGCCAAGTATTGGGTGTTACAAAAAGTGTGGATTACACCTGGGGTGAATATGGTGTCAGGTCTTTGCCATTGTGACAACTATAGAGTGCGCAAGACGCCGAAAAAAAGGACGATTCCCCTGCTCGTCGATTTCCTCGAGCGTGGAACCACATGAAGACACTTGGCAGAAACTGCGACTCGCCGTAAGTCAAAACGCCCAAGATTGCTGTCGGCCAGAATCATCCTTTTGCACGATAATGCCCGCCCCCACGCTGCCAATCATACGAGGGATCCGCGTCAGCGATTTAGTTGGGAAACACTGACACATCCTCCGTATACCTCGGATCGTTCACCGTGTGACTTTGAAATCGTTGGCGACCTGAAGAAAGACATGCGCGGACGTCGGGTTCGGTCGAAGTGAAAGACAGGGTGCGGTTGTGGATGCGTCGGCAGCCGACCGCGTTCTACGAAACTGGAGTTGATGGTGTCGTCTCCCAGTGATATAAATGTCTTAAGGCGTGTGGTGATTACTTTGGAATGAAACCATTCCATGGTCCCCGTGTGACGCGCTTTCGGTTTTCATTTGAGTGCCGCTCATATATCGACAGTGTATGTCTTTAGTTTTTCCGTGTATGAATAAAACATAAATTGTGTTTTGCTTTCAGGTATTTGGTTTCTTTTACGGGAGAACCCTCTATCGGAAAATAACAAGTCCTAAAGCAACATTCGCAAAGTCACGGAAACAAAAAAAAGCTATAGAGTTCAAGATTAAGCAAACACAAAATTATAAAATCCGCTAGTGAACGCAATCAGATTCGATTAAATTTCGAAGTTAGCGATGTAGCGATGCCAATCTCCCTCTTCAGCGTCAGAACTTTCTTCTACAGAATCTTTAACGATGACGTCCAGTTCCGTTCGCGCTCTGTTGAATGCCGCCTTATTGTGCAGTGTTTTGACGCTCTTTTCTTGTGAACACTACTGTGAAACGACCTTAATTGTGTTTTAAAAAAATGCATTTCGGCCCCTGTGGGTCATCAGCAAGTGTCGTTAGATATGTAATGTTTTTTTTTTTAAAAAAAATATTACCGCTCCGTATTTTACGGAGTAGTATCCACAGCTTTAGCACTGGCTTCTTCCGCTCCAAACTACCGACTGGTAACGGTAATTTACAAAAAACCTTTACATATTTCTTGAGACAGTCACGGTCGAAGAATAGTCAAAATGGCTTCAAAGTGTCATTAGCTTCTTACATTATTTCGTTGGTTTCATCATAGAGAATAAAGACGTTTCTCTTTCAATTTTGTCTTCACTTTTTGTTTTTTTTCTGTTTTCGAAGCTCTACAGCAAATAAATAAAAAGCAGTAAAATCGCCGTGTGGGAACAAACATAGGAAGACAGTAGTCTTTATTTTCCGTAGCAAACTGTGTCCCCCAATTTCCAGTACTATGGAAGTAAAAAGATTATTTCCCTAGTTCTTGAACGAGGTGATGTTGAAGTGAGCGTTCCCGTTACGAGAAGCGCATGCGATAAGTTCATAGGTCGCGTAAGTAAACGAAGAGGGAGGGAACCTAATTTGAGGAAGCGCGAAAACAACTTAACTAGAGAAGCAGGGAGGAACATTCCATCACGTTATGTTCGCGTTTTGTGTCGAAGGGAGAAAAAGCGGAAGAAGCCAGTGCTACAGCTTTGGAATAATACTCCGGAAAATACATGCTTTGTCATTTCTACCGACATTAGATGCAGATTTAGCAAAGAAGTCGCCCTTGCGCGTAACGACGGCCATTGAAGAACTAGAAGTAATGCATTAGTAGTTTACCAGCGGTAAACAAAAACAGCAATCTGCAGACGGCTTGCAGGCCAAGGGCAACAGGAATTTGACGCAGGCTGATGCAACACGGAGAAGCTATTAGTGGAACCGAGGTACTCATCGCGGCTGTGCGCGAGTGGTACGTTTTTTTTTATATAGGAAAGTAGCCACTGACTGTAGAATATTCCGTTGTGTCCGGAATCTTTCCAGTCAACGATTCATTTCTTTCTGATATGACGACGAAGTTAACAACTAGTTTGGGATTTCGTATGACGCTCTCGCATTTCGACATTCTGAAAGTCCATCGGCGCTGTGACTACTCGTGAAATAAGTACGTTAGAGTTTAACTTTTCGTTGAAAGATAAAAAGGAATATTCAATATTAACTTTTTTCAGCGACGAAAGGAGAGGGTTAACGGCCTCGTCGAGATGACTCCATTAGAGACGAAACATCAACTCGGCTGGGGAAAGAAATCGGTAGTGCACTTTCAGAAGAACCATACTGGCATTTACCATAAGCGATTTAGGGAATTCTATCATAGAACGCAAGTTATGATACTAAAAGCACCAAATACGAAATCCTTTAGCCATAAAATATATTGTTTCCCATGATTTTATTATGACAAATCGTGTCGAAAACGACGCGTTTTCGATATGCCCTCATTGTAGCGGTGCTTTGCAGCAGCATCCATTCAAAGGACGTAATCCTGTATGGCGTATTCTACGTTCTCCTTTGACGTAAATACGATCTTACATCTCACTGGTCACGTTCCTGTCCACGAAGCAATTCTGATGTGCGTGATTCAGCCTTTCGTGCTTGAAAATGCACCGGAACATGAAATTCCACGTCGTGACGTCACAAAATTTGGCCATTTCCTCGTAAACGTGTGCTCTCACGCCCCGTGTAAGGACGGCATAAGGCACTCGATTCGTACACGAGAGGAGGACATCTCAAAACCTGTCGTTATCTTAAATCGATAAAGACGAACGTCATGATGTTCGTTTGAGGAGGAAGTGGCCTATTTCCTTGTTTTCATGCCTTGTACTCTGTCTCTTGTCGAGATGACGTCATTAGAGACGAAGCATCAACTCGACTCGGGAAAGAAATCGGTAGTACACTTTCAGAGGAACCATACCGGCATTTACCTTAAGCGATTTAGGGACTTCTTTCATAGAACGCAAGTTATTGTACTAAAAGCACCAAATATGAAATCCTTTAGCCATAAAATAAATTATTTCCCGTGGTTAACGTTCGGACGTTAATGTTTGCATACAAAACGTGCACTAAAGTGAATAGGAATGGTCCTGTGTGCTTCGACGCGCCACAAGCCGCACATCAGTATTACACGCAGAGAGCAAACTATCATGGCGTCGAGTGCTGGAATTAAAGGGGCTATAACCTACATCGCGAAAGTGAACAATTCGATAAAAAGAGAACGGTCATTATGAACGAGAAAACCGACTAGCAAACGAGAGGAAATAATTTATTTTAGAGGGCGAATTTTCGTTTCGAAATTGAAAATGTGGGAGTATAATAATAATTATTAAAATGGTTCAAATGGCTCTAAGCACTACGGGGCTTAACATCTGAGGTCATCAGCCCCCTAGACTGAGAACTACTTAAACCTAACTAACCTAAGGACATCACACACATCCATGTCCGAGACAGGATTCGAACCAGCGACCGTAGCTGGAGCTCGGTTCCGGACTGAAGCGCCCAGAACCGCTCGGCCACAGCGGCCGGCAATTATCATCAGGTCCTGCTGGACCTTTGACGTATTGCTGCTGTCTGTCAACCACTTCTCGGGAAAACGAAGTTCGCAATAAAAGCATATTTTTGCAAATGTCAACATTTTTAGTACCATATCTCTTTGAGTCTGGAATGGCCTATCTTCACCGGCAGCGCTGAGAATACAAGGTTCTTTTTCTTCACTGCAATGGTTTACTGTCTATTAAAGCCATGTATGTTTTTGTTATTAATGGTATTTTAAATCCAACTGCGTAACTACAAGAAAGTGCGTATTTCTTACGAAACGCGTTTCGTTTTATTGGTGTAGAACATGATCATTGGTGGTATTTTACGTCCTATTTTCGCTCACATTAAAACGCGTCGTCAGCTCGCACATTTGTAGATATTCCCTCGTTAAGCACAGCTATTTTTTGCCTAATCTCACAATTGCTTTGCAGCGCTTCAAATTCCTTGACGTGAAATGCGACATATCATAGCACTATTAAAACTAAACTCCATCCGAACAGGCCATGAAGGCCCAACTGTACCGACCGGCCGCCGTGTCATGCTCAGCGCACAGGCGTCACTGGATGCTGATATGGAGGGGCATGTGGTCAGCACACCGCGCTCCCGGCCATACGTCAGTTGACGAGACCGGAGCCGCTACTTCTCAATCAAGTAACTCCTTAGTTTGCCTCGCAAGTCTCATTGCACCCTGCTTGCCAACAGCGCTCGGCAGACCGGATGGTCACCGATCCCAGTGCTAGCCTAGCCTAACAGCGCTTAAATTCGGTGATCTGACGGGAACCGGTGTTACCACTGTGGCAAGGTCGTTGGCAATATAGCACTATTAGTGTGTATTTTCATACTTCAGACTAAACGTGTGTCTGTGCGTGTGTATATGTTAATAAAATGAATACGTTTGGTAACAAAAACATGTACCTTTTGTATTTGGACAGATGGATTTAAAATACCATTAACAACTGTAGAGCAACAACGAACACTGTGGCTACACAAATGAAGAATTTAATGACTGTATATTTCGTTCAGTAGCTTATTAAGTTTGCTTCTGCTATGATAGACTTTTCTTCTCGTTCGAAAACGGCGTGATGTTTCTGTTCATACTTTGCGGCTAAAATAATCACGTAGTCTTCGTACCTAGATGCCCGATTCTGCCTTATTGTTTAGTTAGTGGCCGCAGAAGCTGTCTTGCTGTTCCGTTCTGCATGAAAGCACAAGCGCGAGTGAGTGGTTCGGATTCTGTCGGTGACATCCGTGTATCATCGAAAGAGTATTCACCCGCGGGCATAGACTTACCTTAGGTTCGTTGCAACATGTAGACACAGGGTGAGGGTATCAAGTTTAGACATTCTGAGCAGCTTCGCGGACTCGTGTTGTGCGTTAAAAGGATCGTGTAAATAAGCACTTACAACCGAACGGTCTTACTGCGGACTTACGCGATTTACCGGCAGTTCATTCTCGTACGTAAACACTAAGATAGAAATTAAATAAGGTGGTAAAGACGAAGAATCCTCTGTAACTGGATCGCATCTAGTAAAATGACTGGTTCTTGCGCTCATGTTGGTGTCACTGGTCATTTACCATGTTATTAAATGGGAGACAGCTGCTGCTATCTTTGAGTTTTCACGGGGTAGTGGACTCCAAATACACTACTGGCCATTAAAATTGCTACACCAAGAAGAAATGCAGATGATAAACGGATATTCATTGGACAAATATATTATACTAGAACTGACATGTGATTACATTTTCACGAAATTTGGGTGCATAGATCCTGAGAAATCAGTGCCCAGAACAACCACCTCTGGCCGTAATAACGGCTTTGGTACACTTGGGTATTGAGTCAAACAGAGCTTGGATGGCGTGTACAGGTACAGCTGCCCATGCAGCTTCAACACGATACCACAGTTCATCAAGAGTAGTGACTGGCCTATTGTGACGAGACAGTCGCTCGGCCCCCATTGACCAGACGTTTTCAATTGCTGAGAGATGTGAAGAATGTGCTGGCCAGGGCAACAGTCGAACGTTTTCTGTATCCAGAAAGGCCCGTACAGGACCTGCAACACGCGGTCGTGAAATGTAGGGTCTCGCAGGGATCGAATGAAGGGTAGAGCCACAACTGAAATGTAACGTCCACTGTTCAAAGCGCCGTCAGTGCGAACGAGAGGTGACCGAGACGTGTAACCAATGGCATCCCATACCATCACGCCGGGTGATACGCCAGTATGGCGATGACGAATGCACGCTTCCAATGTGCGTTCTCCGCGATGTCGCCAAATGCGGGTGCGACCATCATGATGCTGTAAACAGAACCTGGATTCATCGGAAAAAATGACGTTTCGCCATTCGTGCACTCAGGTTCGTCGTTGAGTACACCATCGCAGGCGCTCCTGTCCGTGATGCGGTGTCAAAGGTAATCACAGCCATGGTCTCCGAGCTGATAGTCCATGCTGCTGCAAACGTCGTCGAACAGTTCGTGCAAATGGTTGTCTTGCAAACGTCACCATCTGTTGACTCAGGGATCGAGACGTGGCTGCGCGATCCGTTACGGCCATGCGGATAAGATGCCTGTCATCTCGACTGCTAGTGATATGAAGTCGTTGGGATCCAGCAAGGCGTCCCGTATTACCCTCCTGAACCCACCGATTCCATATTCCGCTAACAGTCATTGGATCTCGACCAACGCGAGCAGCAACGTCGCGATACGATAAACCACAATCGCTATAGGCTACAATCCGACCTTTATCAAAGTCGGATACATGATGGTGCAGTCGGCCGCGGTAGCCGTGTGGTTCTAGGCGCTCCAGTCCGGAGCCGCGCTGCTGCTACGGTCGCAGGTTCGAATCCTGCCTCGGGCATGGGTGTATGTGATGTCCTTTAGGTTTAAGTAGTTCTAAGTTCTAGGGGACTGATGACCACCGCAGTTGAGTCCCATAGTGCTCAGAGCCATTTGAACAATGATGGTACGTATTTCTCCTCCTTACACGAGGCATCACAACAACGTTTCACCAGGCAACGCCGGTCAACTGCTGTTCGTGTATGAGAAATCGGTTGGAAACTTTTCTCGTGTCAGCACGTTGTAGGTGTCGCCACAGGCGCCAACCTTGTGTGAATGCTCTGAAAAGCCAATCATTTGTATATCACAGCATCTTCTTCCTGTAGGTTAAATTTAGCGTCTGTAGCACGTCATCTTCGTGGTGTAGCAATTTTAGTGCCCAGTAGTGTAGGAGCAATAATTGGGTTGATTCGTGGGCCAGCGACATACTGATAATTTTGGAATTTTCTGGTTACACAGCAAAGCCTCGCAGGCTGTAGTTTGTTATGCGGAGACATGTTCGCGAGGAACTCGCCCTGTTTGCACCCTAGTCACGCCCCTGGTCGGGACGCCACATTTGTCGCACCCTGCTGACGGGGCCATGAATCTCCCATCAGCGCCGCTGGACGCGCTATCCGCTTTCGATATCATCAGCGAGGCTCAGAAATATGCTCCGTGCCTTTACTGCAGACCGTTTTCTAATCTCGTTCACAGCGTCACAGTACACTTATTCTCTGATCGTATCTGTTACCCGCAATAGCGATGGTATCCACAGATATACAGGGTGTAACGGGTATAAGCGCAGATATTTCTGTTTGTGACGGAGGACAGTGTATTGAACAACATTAGATGAGTATATACGTCATTTCCAGACCAATAATTATAGCCATTACAAGTCGTATGTTTTTAGATTGGTTAGTACCTCAAGTGCATGTGGCAAGAGGGAGCCACTTATGCTTATTTTCCCCTGGGCAAAGGGTCAGGTGTTGAAATGTGGCCATGTGGATGCAAAACGGGTAGTCTATATTCACAAGCGTAGTCCATTTAGTGGTGCAGTACGACCGTGCAGAAAACATCAAGTAGTAAGTGAAGTAACGTGTCTGTGGGAAGACTGTACGACGCAGAGAAAAAACAACCAATACGGAGATGTGTCTTCAGTATCTCCATTTGTACCCTTTACATCCTATACAGTGCGAGACTCAAAACCTCTCTGCGCAAAATAATGAAAGAAGTGAAAGGTCCTACGCATGAGTACTAAAAAGAAATCGCTTAAATGCCTGCTACACGATAAATAACACAAATTTAAATGTTGTCAGTTCAACTAAATATCTAGAGATTACATTACGCGCAGCTTAAATTGGAACCACACGAAGAAAACTTTGTAGGAAAGGCGAAGCAAAAAATATGTTTCATTGGCAAAACACAGACAAGTTGTAACAAATGTAATAAAGAGATTATCTATACTACGCTTGTCGTCCACTATTAGTGTATTTGTGCCCAGTATGGGACCCTTACCGAGAAGGATTGACGAAGGATGTAGGAAAAGTTCAGAGATGGGCGTCTCGTTTTGTGTTATCGGGAAATAGAGGAGAGAGTGTCGCGGATATTGTAAGCGAGTTGGGTTTTGCAGTCATTAAAACAAAGACGTTTTTTCGGTGCGGCGAAATCTTTTCACTCAACTTCAGTCCCAAATTTCTTCTCCGAATGCCAGAATTATTTAGTTGACTCCCATTTACAAATGGAGAAATGACGATCGTAATAAAATAATAGAAATCAGCGTTCTCACGGAAATACGTGCTATTCGAGGGTCGACAGGCAGTATGAAAGTGGTTATATGAACCCTCTGCCAAACATTTGACTGTGAACTGCCGTGTAATCATGTAGATGTAGATGCCTAAATCTACAGTACCAGTCAGATGAAAACAAATCCACCGAATCAGTGCCACAGGAAAAGTTAATTGTGTCAAGTTTCACATCCAAGAAGTACAAAAGTCACTGTAATTTTAACTACGCAGTTTATGGAGCAAACCGAGAATAACGTTGGAAAAATCATTACGAAAGTTTGAAAATGAAATTTTACAAAAGAATAGCCATAGAGAGCTGGCCGTTTGCGATGGAAGATGCGCATTAAAAGAGGCGGCTGGGAGCACAATTGATCCATCGAAGATGAGATTTCTGCATGCAATTCGAGGCCCCGTAACATGATAGGGAAGGAGAAACGAAGACCTACACGTTTGTGTCAATTGAAAATATAGTTCTGCATCCACACATAGACGCGCAAACCATAGTACAGGGCTTGTCAGAGGGTACTTCGCAACAATATTGGCGATTTTCTGATGAAATATGGAAAACAAAGAACTAATAGCAAAAGAGATGCATTTCACAGTATGGAAAATGAGTAAGTGCTTAACTATTAAGATATGCATTATAGAGCGAATGTTTACTAGACAGTTCCTTCATGTTTGAGCCATACAATTACCTTTGAAACTTTTTCGGTGTTCTGGGCTACTTTGTATATCACTATAAGACTGAAACGCTCCTAGTTGCAGATTGCCTATCTGAGGCTCCTAGGAGGAACAAAAATTTGATTTTCAGTATTTCATCAAATTATTGATCGAATTTAAAAATTAAAAATGCTGTTCTAATCTACTCATTGTGTGAAAGTTTCACACAATAAATCAAGCATTAAACTTAGGAAAAGCGCAGACACACACACACTCACAAACACACACACACACACACACACACACACACACACACACACACACACACACACACACGCACGCACACACACACACACACACACACCACAACACATACATTCTTCACCGTAATGGTTATCACGAAACTTTCAAAAGTGAGCGCCATACTAAAAATAAGCCAGACGATGGACCGGTGAGCAGGGACAACAACATAGCACATCTCAATGAATATGGAGACAGAAGTACCTGCTCAACTCACGTTTTGCGGAAAATAAGTGTGCAGTAAATGTTAGAATGAAATAACATTGAAAACCGGTGTGAAAACAGTGTAATCAATAGCTGCAGAAAAATATATCCAACAAAGGACACAACAGGACGGAATATGTAAGTGCTCGTAAAAATATAACTGCTATCCACGAAAAAGTAGCCTTCAAAAATGCACACATTTTCTTCGTAATTACTTTGAAATGAAATGCTATCAAAACGACAAGAAAGAGCACAAAATTCGAAATGAAAAATGCATTTTCACTAGTAATGTATTCTTTAGGTGAGCAGTCGAAAACTAACCAAAAAATACACATGTTATAATTTTTAGGCGTGCAATAGATAAACGATTATAAACTTTGTATTATACCTTACGCGAATAAATTTGATGTACTGAAGATTACACGTAGGTATTGGAACCTATGTGGGCGAATATAAAGAAATAAGTGTTTCCCATAATCCAAATTTTAAATCGCAAACATGGAAAAACGCCAGGAGGGGCTTCGAATGTGAGCAAGATGAAAGATACAAATTGCGTGTGTGTCTCCAGCGACTCATTGCGCGCAAATTACGCTGACTGTATTCAGCCAGTATTTTATAATGACTTCCAACACACTTTACATGCAATTTCAAACTTTTACAAAACTTTTTCTCTCTGACACCCGCTACATAATAGTGAAAGTAAAAACGTTACTGCGTGCTATAGTTTGGCTGTCCTTGCAGTAAAACTTCAACATCAGCATGACGTTATACACTATTGGCCATTAAAATAGCTACACCAAGAAGATATATAGATGATAAACGGGTATTCATTGGACAGATATATTATACTACAACTCAGATGTGATTACATTTTCACGCAATTTGGGTGCACTGATCCTGAGAAATCAGTACCCAGAACAACCACCTCTGGCCATAATAACGGCCTTGAAACGCCTGGGCAGAGTCAGAGTCAGACAGAGCATGGAAGACGTGTACAGGTACAGCTGTTCATGCAGCTTCAACACGATACCACAGTTCATCAAGAGTAGTGAATGGCGTATTACGACGAGCCAGATGCTCGGCCACCATTGACCAGACGTTTTCAGTTGGTGAGAGATCTGGAGAATGTGCTGGCCAGGGCAGCAGTCGAACATTTTCTATATCCAGAAAGGCCCGTACAGGACCTGCAACATGCGGTCGTGCATTGTCCTGCTGAAATGTAGGGTTTCGCAGGGATCGAATGAAGGGTAGAGCCACGGGTCGTAACTCATCTGAAATGTAACGTCCACTGTTCAAAGTGCCGTCAATGTGAACAAGAGGTGACCGACACGTGTAACGAATGGCACCCCATACCATCAGGCCGAGTGATACGCCAGTATGGCGATGACGAATACAAGCTTCTAATGTGCGTTCGCCACGATGTCGCCAAACACGGATGCGACCATCATGATGCTGTAAATAGAGCCCGGACTCATCCGAAAAAATGACGTTTTGCCATTCGTGCACCCAGGTCCGTCGTTGAGTACACCGTCGCAGGAGCTCCTGTTTGTGATGCTGCTGCAAACGTCGTCGAACTGTTCGTGCAGATGGTTGTTCTCTTGCAAACTTCCCGATCTGTTGACTCAGGGATCGAGACGTGGCTGCACGATCCGTTACAGCCATGCGGATTAGATGCCTGTCACCTGACTGCTAGTGATACGAGGCGGTTGGGATCCAGCACGGCGTTCCGTATTACCCTCCAGAACCCACCGATTCCATATTCTGCTAACAGTCATTGGATCTCGACCGACGCGAGCAGCAATGCCGCGATACGATAAACCGCATTCGCGATAGGCTACTATCCGACCTTTATCAAAGTCGGATACGTGATGGTACGCATTTCTCCTCCTTCCACGAGGCATCACAACACCGTTTGACCAGGCAACGCCGGTCAACTGCTGTTTGTGTATGAGAAATCGGTTGGAAACTTTCCTCCAGTCAGCACGTTGTAGGTGTCGACACCGGCGCCAACCTTGTGTGAATGCTCTGAAAAGCTAATCATTTGCATATCACAGCATCTTCCTCCTGTCGGTTAAATTCCGCGTCTGTAGCACGTCATCTTCGTGGTGTAGCAATTTTAATGGCCAGTAGTGTAAATTGAAGCTTCTTTACTACTAACTTCATTGACAGCATAGTTTGCGGACAGTGCCCACATATAGCGGTACCGGTGAATGTGCCTGCAAAGTTATATCATTGTTCGTCTCACTATTCAGGAGATATGACGTCATAAACATAGAGATGCGTGAAAAACTAGCGTCACTAAAAAGAAGCATAAGCGTTTTACATGCGTAACGTCAAATATTTAACACATTTGTTAAAGAATCGGGGGAAGAAGGTGAGGGGGGATGATTACTGTCACACAGTCGTCCCAGAATATATGGTTCAAATGGCTCTGAGCACTATCGGTCTTAACAGCTGAGGTCATCAGCCCCCTAGAACTTAGAACTGCTTAAACCTAACTAACCTGAGGACATCACCCACATCCATGCCCGAGGCAGGATTCGAACCTGCGACCGTAGCGGTCACTCGGTTCCAGACTGCAGCGCCTAGAACCGCTCTGCCACACCGGCCGGCTCCCCGAATGTAGATTCTCTGAGTTCACTCATTAGTGTTTTTCGAGAATTGCATGACCGGCCTTCCAGTGATTTTCTGTTTAATTTCTATTAAATTTTCGTATCGAATGTACCGACCTTTTAGGATTCTAGCAGCGTGTCTCGGAATTAATTCGATGTCTGCTGCCACAGCTACCTGATAAAGACTCCAAATGCTGCAATAGTAGTCTAGAAGTGATCGAATTTGCGTCTTGTATGCGATGTACAGTACAGTTGCACTCCCATTGCCTCTGACCTCTGCGTCCTGTGATGAGGTGTGAACGTCCAACACCTTGTCGCCCACTCACGGTTCACCATCCTTCGATCACTTTCCGTAGATGCTCGTGAAAGCAGTTCGCAAACAGCAGACGAGTTTCGTCGATTCCAAGATTAAAGTTTCCAGACGCTGAGCCATGGCAATCAAAGTCACCTATGTTAGTGGATTTCCCCATTTACGGCTCATATCGTCATTGGAGTGATCCCCCATTCGTCTCTGTTCCGCTTTAGAGTATGTCCCAGATATGTTACGACAAAGTCCTAGGAGTGGAGGGGGATCATCATAATGATTGAGAATTTCATAGCAGCTCATGGCCGCGAATGTCGTCGTACGTCGCTAGGTGTTGCTGTACAAGAGAGTGCTGTAGGGGAACGCCGCTTGCGTGAAGATTTTGCAGCAAATATGAGGCGCAGCATGTGGTTCCAACATGATGGGGCATCTGACCATTTTGGGCTGGTTGTTTGGAGCCTCTTGAAGAAGTCGTTCCCGTATCGGTGGATGGGGCTTGGTGGACCGGTTGCCTGGCTCCCACGCTCACCGTATTTATCGAGCCAAATCTCTCATGTTTAAATCTCATGTATAGCGATCGTGTGGGGCCTGAAATACATATCGCCGCAAGAATCGTCTGCGCACCCACTAGAGTCAAAGGAACTCCCGGTATGTCTGAGCGTGTCTGGCTGTCAGTGCACCATCGGCGTCAGGCTGATGGTGAAAACTTCGAATATCTGTTGTAACACCAGAACAGTATTCATGTCGTACACCATGTGTACTGATTGTACGCAATAAGAGTTTCTAACGGATCGCGCTCTCGATTTGATATCGGGCTCCGTGAGAATAAATAAAAAAGCAGTGAAAGAAGCTGCACAAACCTCACTCCTTTCTGATCCTTGTGTGTGTTTGTAGCTCGTAAGTTTTCTTTTAGTAGCTTTCATACAGGGTGTTTCAAAAATGACCGGTATATTTGAAACGGCAATACAAACTAAACGAGCAGCGATAGAAATACACCGTTTGTTGCAATATGCTTGGGACAACAGTACATTTTCAGGCAGACAAACTTTTGAAATTACAGTAGTTACAATTTTCAACAACAGATGGCGCTGCGGTCTGGGAACCTCTATAGTACGATATTTTCCACATATCCACCATGTGTAGCAATAATATGGCGTAGTCTCTGAATGAAATTACCCGAAACCTTTGACAACGTGTCTGGCGGAATGGCTTCACATGCAGATGAGATGTACTGCTTCAGCTGTTCAATTGTTTCTGGATTCTGGCGGTACACCTGGTCTTTCAAGTGTCCCCACAGAAAGAAGTCACAGGGGTTCATGTCTGGCGAATAGGGAGGCCAATGCACGCCGCCTACTGTATGTTTCGGATAGCCCAAAGCAATCACACGATCATCGAAATATTCATTCAAGAAATTAAAGACGTCGGCCGTGCGATGTCGCCGGGCACCATCTTGCATAATCCACGAGGTGTTCGCAGTGTCGTCTAAGGCAGTTTGTACCGCCACAAATTCACGAAGAATGTCCAGATAGCGTGATGCAGTAATCGTTTCGGATCTGAAAAATGGGCCAATGATTCCTTTGGAAGAAATGGCGGCCCAGACCAGTACTTTTTGAGGATGCAGGGACGATGGGACTGCAACATGGGGCTTTTCGGTTCCCCATATGCGCCAGTTCTGTTTATTGACGAAGCTGTCCAGGTAAAAATAAGCTTCGTCAGTAAACCAAATGCTGCCCACATGCATATCGCTGTCATCAATCCTGTGCACTATATCGTTAGCGAATGTCTCTCGTGCAGCAATGGTAGCGGCGCTGAGGGGTTGCCGCGTTTGAATTTTGTATGGATAGAGGTGTAAACTCTGGCGCATGAGACGATACGTGGACGTTGGCGTCATTTGGACCGCAGCTGCAACACGGCGAACGGAAACCCGAGGCCGCTGTTGGATCACCTGCTGCACTAGCTGCGCGTTGCCCTCTGTGGTTGCCGTACGCGGTCGCCCTACCTTTCCAGCACGTTCATCCGTCACGTTCCCAGTCCGTTGAAATTTGTCTAACAGATCCTTTATTGTATCGCTTTTCGGTCCTTTGGTTACATTAAACCTCCGTTGAAAACTTCGTCTTGTTGCAACAACACTGTGTTCTAGGCGGTGGAATTCCAACACCAGAAAAATCGCTCTGTGCTAAGGAATAAACCATGTTGTCTACAGCACACTTGCACGTTGTGAACAGCACATGCTTACAGCAGAAAGACGACGTACAGAATGGCGCACCCACAGACTGCGTTGTCTTCTATATCTTTCACATCACTTGCAGCGCCATCTGTTGTTGAAAACTGTAACTACTGTAATTTCGAAAGTTTTTCCGCCTGAAAATGTACTGTTGTCCCAAGCATATTGCAACAAACGGTGTATTTCTATCGCTGGTCGTTTAGTTCTTATTGCCGTTTCAAATATACCGGTCATTTTTGAAACACCCTGTACATGTGCTGTTGGACATGGTAACGAATGGCCGACTGTTGGTGTCGTACGTCGTAATTACTGCATCACTACCTGGTCTGGAATGTTTTAGCGAGAGGGATGTCATAGTGTGCAAGACCATTCACATTTCTTCACCTGTGCTACCATTTACCCCTGACTGCGCCCATGGGGTGCTATGCAGTTCTCAGTCCTTATGACGTGCCCCACCTCCTCCAGAAGTATGTCGCATCGTTTCTGGGACACCTCGTATAATTACGGTATCGCGTCATGCGCCTGCAACGCCGCCAGATCTTGCGATGGACAGTGGCTTATCGGCGTCTGTAAAGAGGCCGCAATAAATCTTTACGTAAAACAAAATGTTGTTCAACGGAATACCTCGAAATTCGGCACCACGTGATTTACATGCAGCAGTCCACGACAGGTATAGTTGGTACGATACAGCCAGCGATTACTTAAAATTTGAGGGATACTGGCTACTTCGAAAATGGTTCAAATGGCTCTGAGCACTATGGGACTTAACTTCTGAGATCATCACTCCCCTAGAACTTAGAACTACTTAAACCTAAGTAACATAAGGACATCACATTCATCCATGCCCGGGCTACTTCGAAACTGACCGCATGCTGTCTACAGGCGTTGTTAGGAATAAGTAGTGCTTTCCCGAGAGAGGGTTTACCGGCAGCCCCGTTTAAACCCCGGAAAAATAAAATGGGCGGTTGGGGTCGGTGTTGTCCGTAGGTGAAGGACTCGCGTGGCAGCCCAGACGACTGTTCGGATGAAGACTTTCGCGCGAGCGGCCTCGGAGAGAAGAAAAGCGCTGGAGGTGAGGAACGCCCGTCGTAATGGAAACCTATTACGGGGGGCGGCCGCGCTGAGATTACCGCCCACCGCCCCCGACTGCTATAAATCTCTGTCCACACCCAACAAACGCCCTCGCACGGCACGCCCGCGCACTGAGTGAAGTGTTCCAAGAAAGAGCTACCTGCTGAAAAGGGCGGTCCGATTTTCTACGTCTTCCTAAAGTACACATCGCTTATGATCAGCATTGTTGTTACTGACAGAACAGGGACACCAGAAAACAGATGTTCACGTGATCTTCCAGGTCTTAATGTGTTGAAAATATGTACCAACACATACCTCTGTCCTTTTCATACGAGGCCTGTTTTTTAAGTAAGTACCGTTTTGAAATTAAAAAAGACGTACTAAGATATCTCAATAATTCTATTTTTACGTGAAAGCCTGTACCTTAATCTACTTTTCTACATAATTTCCGTCAATATACACTCGTGGAAATTGAAATAAAAACACAGTGAATTCATTGTCCCAGGAAGGGGAAACTTTATTGACACATTCGTGGGTCAGATACATCACATGATCACACTGACAGAACCACAGGCACATAGACACAGGCAACAGAGCATGCACAATGTCGGCACTAGTACAGTGTATATCCACCTTTCGCAGCAATGCAGGCTGCTATTCTCCCTTGGAGACAATCGTAGAGATGCTGGATGTAGTCCTGTGGAACGGCTTGCCATGCCATTTCCACCTGGCGCCTCAGTTGGACCAGCGTTCGTGCTGGACGTGCAGACCGCGTGAGACGACGCTTCATCCAGTCCCAAACATGCTCAATGGGGGACAGATCCGGAGATCTTGCTGGCCAGGGTAGTTGACTTACACCTTCTAGAGCACGTTGGGTGGCACGGGATACATGCGGACGTGCATTGTCCTGTTGGAACAGCAAGTTCCCTTGCCGGTCTAGGAATGGTAGAACGATGGGTTCGATGACGGTTTGGATGTACCGTGCACTATTCAGTGTCCCCTCGACGATCACCAGTGGTGTACGGCCAGTGTAGGAGATCGCTCCCCACACCATGATGCCGGGTGTTTGCCCTGTGTGCCTCGGTCGTATGCAGTCCTGATTGTGGCGCTCACCTGCACGGCGCCAAACACGCATACGACCATCATTGGCACCAAGGCAGAAGCGACTCTCATCGCTGAAGACGACATGTCTCCATTCGTCCCTCCATTCACGCCTGTCGCGACACCACTGGAGGCGGGTTGCACGATGTTGGGGCGTGAGCGGAAGACGGCCTAACGGTGTGCGGGACCGTAGCCCAGCTTCATGGAGACGGTTGCGAATGGTCCTCGCCGATACCCCAGGAGCAACAGTGTCCCTAATTTGCTGGGAAGTGGCGGTGCGGTCCCCTACGGCACTGCGTAGGATCCTACGGTCTTGGCGTGCATCCGTGCGTCGCTGCGGTGCGGTCCCAGGTCGACGGGCACGTGCACCTTCCGCCGACCACTGGCGACAACATCGATGTACTGTGGAGACCTCACGCCCCACGTGTTGAGCAATTCGGCGGTACGTCCACCCGGCCTCCCGCATGCCCACTATACGCCCTCGCTCAAAGTCCGTCAACTGCACATACGGTTCACGTCCACGCTGTCGCGGCATGCTACCAGTGTTAAAGACTGCGATGGAGCTCCGTATGCCGCGGCAAACTGGCTGACACTGACGGCGGCGGTGCACAAATGCTGCGCAGCTAGCGCCGTTCGACGGCCAACACCGCGGTTCCTGGTGTGTCCGCTGTGCCGTGCGTGTGATCATTGCTTGTACAGCCCTCTCGCAGTGTCCGGAGCAAGTATGGTGGGTCTGACACACCGGTGTCAATGTGTTCTTTTTTCCATTTCCAGGAGTGTAGATGCAATTGTAATAACGTTGTACCAGTTTTTGAATACCCTCCTCATAGAAGTCTGCCGCCTGACTTGTTAACCACTGCATCACCACTGTTATGACTTCGTCATCGTCTTGAAGACGCTGACCGCCCAGGTGTTTCTTCAAGTGCAGGAACAGATGGTAGTCACTGGGCGCAAGATCGGGGCTGTACGGAGGATGATCTAGAGTTTCCCATCGAAAAGATGTGATGATATCTTTGGTCTGATTCGCTACATGCGGACGGGCATTATCTTGCAGCAAAACGATACCCTTGCTCAACTTCCGTGGACTGTTGCTTTGAATCTGGTGTGACGTAGGCCACCCATGTTTCATCGCCCGTAACAAATGGCTCTGAGCACTATGGGACTTAACTGCTGAGGTCATCAGTCCCCTAGAACTTAGAACTACTTAAACCTAACTAACCTAAGGACATCACACACATCCATGCCCGAGGCAGGATTCGAACCTGCGACCGTAGCGGTCTCGCGGTTCCAGACTATAGCGCCTAGAACAGCGCGGCCACTCCTGCCGGCTCGCCCGTAACAATTTGCCTTAAGAAATCATCACCGTCGTTGTGGTACCGCTCAAGGAAAGCCAATGCACTGTCTAAACGTTTGGTTTTGTGCACATCCGTCAGCATTTTCGGTACCCAATATGCGCACAATTTTCGGTAATTCAAGTGCTCGCTCACAATGCCATACAAAACACTACGAGGAACATTAGGAAAGTCATCCCGCAAGGAGGAAATCGTAAAGCGTCTGTTTTCTCTCACCTTTTTGTCCACTTCCTGCACAAATTTTCATTAACAACCGAAGGACGCGCACTCCGTTGTTCATCATGCACATTTGTGCGGCCATCTTTAAATGCTCTTACCCACTTTCTTACCATTCCATCAATCATAATGTTTTCTCCGTAAACTGCACAGATCTCACGATGAATATCGATCGCTTTTAGGCCTTTAGCACTACGAAATCTTATAACAGCCCGTACTTCATAGTCGGCGGGACTCTCGATTATCGGAGGCATCTTAAACACTCAGTACACAACGTAAACAAGGAAGAATCAGACTGTAATGGCGTCAGTGCGTAGGTTAAAGTACAGGATTTCATGTAAAAATAAAATTATCGAGATACCTTAGCACGTCTTTTTTTAATTTCGAAACGGTACTTACTTAAAAAACACTCCTCGTATTTATGCTGTCGGTAAAATCAGTCGTTTAAGTAAAGTAATTTTTATTTGATAGATAGAGCTTTCTTTATTCTCTAGCGTTTATTCCATTTCCTTTTTTCTCCAGCGCATACACCAACATATTTTCTTTTGAACACTTGCATAGAGTTTTCAATACCTCTAATACTACGCACCGTTGACAGATGGAGTGTAAGAGCTTTGAAAGATCCACTGGCTTTAAATCATGGCATTACATCCATGCGCTGACCATGATAAACTCCATTTAAGTTATCCTGTGGTCCACATACTGGTATACGAATTCAAAGCTGACTGTTTATTGTTATTGTTATTATTATTATTATTGTTATTATTATTATCGTATCCAGAACAGTACAGTACAATTATTTAGAAATTACCAATGCATCTACTACATGCTTGCATCGTACGCAGAAGGTTTGTACATACTTACTGGTAGTGACGTGTCTTTCAAGTGATCTACCAAAGTGTTGTGAAAGAAAAAAGATGTTTCGAAATTTAAAGACAGACGAATGGGACAGATAGTGTGTTTCATAACACGAAAACGAACCATTTAAGACCCATCATGATGTGTTTCTTTTCCTCTTGATTTTGCACGACAAATTATCTCCGTATTTCGTAATCAACAGCCATTTTATTCTGCCGAATAAGGACCTTATCTAGAATTATCTATGCATTCCCGTCTTCACCCAAGCACACCCATGTTGCACGTACATTTGTTCTGATGCCACCTACCTTCGTTTCGATCACTGTCTCAGTGTTTTCGTATCTCTTGGCAACCAACAAAGAATGTACTTCATCCTTGGATCACATCCATTCACATCGTTACATACAGTGCCGTTTCCATTTTATTTCCAATACATTCATATCACGTCTCATAAATGCCGAACGCAGTTGCGGTAATGGAAAGTCAGTAGTTTTTGATCTACCTTTACTTCGTTATTTGGATTATAAAAAAAAGCCAGTCCCCATCAGCATATTCTCAAATCCACAACTCCCGTAAATACCCGGGACCCCGAAAATATTTCATCTACCTAAACACACGCAACCATCCGCTCCTGGAGAGCTTGATGTAACTTGGGCTGGCTTATCTTTAGGTGGATGAAAATCTTTTCGGCCATTTATATTTTGCCCACCTTGTACCTATCTTGTACTCGTTGGTTTGTCCAGTGTTGCAGGTCCATTGCTTTATTTTGCCTTGGGACATTGGTTGTTTATTATCTTTCAATACAAATCAAAGACATATTAATCCACTTCCACCTGGCGCAGTTAGTGTTGTCACCTTACTGTTTACTAGAACGGTATCATCAGAATAACTCTGCCAGTAACTGGAGTAATGTTGGCTATACTTTCTAAAATGGAAACCGAATACGAAAACTTGAATGAGAATAAAAAAGCTAAACATCTGTTTGAAAAGAGAGAGACGGTTTCCAGCAATTTTATGTAATAACTGACAGTGCGTCTTATGTTAATTCAGAACCAACGTTTACTCTGCGAAAATATAGGTTATCATGTAGAAAGGGCCTTTGTTCTGAAGTAATAGATTAGCAACAGATGATGTGGTTGTAATGTACCATTGCGTTTCGAAAAGAACGGAGAATACAATAGAATCATATCACTTTCCACGTTGTAGCATTGCGTTCGCTTCAGCTAGTATGTTAAGTAAAAAAATTAACTGAGTTACTACGCAGATCTCCGTTACTTTTATTTCTTTATTTCCCCTTTGCCTTTTTCCATTTCTCTATGAGGTGGGCGTTGTTATATGTTGATTTTGGCAGTTTTAGTGACTTTAGGTGGCGGGATATCCTATCTGACGCTACCACTTCCCCCGGAAGGAATCAGTGTGCTCCATCTGACTGCGTCTAGTGTAGATCTCATGTTTAAAGGTGCTAACGTTTTCTTAGTGTTTGTGGAGCATGTATTAGAGGCGGGGAGTTGATACAGGGTGTTTCAAAAATGACCGGTATATTTGAAACGGCAATAAAAACTAAACGAGCAGCGATAGAAATACACCGTTTGTTGCAATATGCTTGGGACAACAGTACATTTTCAGGCAGACAAACTTTCGAAATTACAGTAGTTACAATTTTCAACAACAGATGGCACACTATAGTACGATATTTTCCACATATCCACCATGCGTAGCAATAATATGGCGTAGTCTCTGAATGAAATTACCCGAAACCTTTGACAACGTGTCTGGCGGAATGGCTTCACATGCAGATGAGATGTACTGCTTCAGCTGTTCAATTGTTTCTGGATTCTGGCGGTACACCTGGTCTTTCAAGTGTCCCCACAGAAAGAAGTCACAGGGGTTCATGTCTGGCGAATAGGGAGGCCAATCCACGCCGCCTCCTGTATGTTTCGGATAGCCCAAAGCAATCACACGATCATCGAAATATTCATTCAGGAAATTAAAGACGTCGGCCGTGCGATGTCGCCGGGCACCATCTTGCATAATCCACGAGGTGTTCGCAGTGTCGTCTAAGGCAGTTTGTACCGCCACAAATTCACGAAGAATGTCCGGATAGCGTGATGCAGTAATCGTTTCGGATCTGAAAATTGGGCCAATGATTCCTTTGGAAGAAATGGCGGCCCAGACCAGTACTTTTTGAGGATGCAGGGACGATGGGACTGCAACATGGGGCTTTTCGGTTCCCCATATGCGCCAGTTCTGTTTATTGACGAAGCCGTCCAGGTAAAAATAAGCTTCGTTAGTAAACCAAATGCTGCCCACATGCATATCGCCGTCATCAATCCTGTGCACTATATCGTTAGCGAATGTCTCTCGTGCAGCAATGGTAGCGGCACTGAGGGGTTGCCGCGTTTGAATTTTGTATGGATAGAGGTGTAAACTCTGGCGCATGAGACGATACGTGGACGTTGGCGTCATTTGGACCGCAGCTGCAACACGGCGAACGGAAACCCGAGGCCGCTCTTGGATCACCTGCTGCACTAGCTGCGCGTTGCCCTCTGTGGTTGCCGTACGCAGTCGCCCTACGTTTCCAGCACGTTCATCCGTCACGTTCCCAGTCCGTTGAAATTTTTCAAACAGATCCTTTATTGTATCGCTTTTCGGTCCTTTGGTTACATTAAACCTCCGTTGAAAACTTCGTCTTGTTGCAACAACACTGTGTTCTAGGCGGTGGAATTCCAACACCAGAAAAATCCTCTGTTCTAAGGAATAAACCATGTTGTCTACAGCACACTTGCACGTTGTGAACAGCACACGCTTACAGCAGAAAGACGACGTACAGAATGGCGCACCCACAGACTGCGTTGTCTTCTATATCTTTCACATCACTTGCAGCGCCATCTGTTGTTGAAAATTGTAACTACTGTAATTTCGAAAGTTTGTCCGCCTGAAAATGTACTGTTGTCCCAAGCATATTGCAACAAACGGTGTATTTCTATCGCTGCTCGTTTAGTTTTTATTGCCGTTTCAAATATACCGGTCATTTTTGAAACACCCTGTAGCAACATAGTATTTGCCTAGTTGTATGCAGGAAGCCACCTAAAAACCCCATCCAGGCTGACCGGCTCAACGGCCCTTGTCATTAATCTACGTAGCGGATTCGATCCGAGTCGACTCGCTTTCCTGTGTCCCGGAAGCGAACATTTATTTATTTATTTATTCAAGTGGTCTGCCATCATTTTTTTTTTCTCATCTGCAAGAAATTTCATTTTCTTTCTTCAGAGAATTACATGAACATTTGAACGGGAACGGAAGAAAATAAAAACTGCCCTTATGTTGCAGTTTACCGAATGAGATTAAGTATTAAATCTTTGAAAGCTTAAATGTGTAACAAATAACTAGATTGACATGAAACTAACACTGTAATGATGTAGGTATCCGTTATAAAGTTAAACAAACATCAGAAATTGAAAAACACAATAAAAGTTTGTAAAGAATATCACTTCTCCAACTAAGCTACAAATTTTAATAAATACCTTTCTCATATCAAACTAAAAAATTAAATCAAACCCTGTTACACGTATAACAGTTAAGTAAATTTTAATTTCAGCCACACCGACTTCATTGTGACATCAGAAATAGTATTTCTGTATTGCTCGAGAGTTATAAACCTAACAGTGTTCTCGTATGATACAAGGAAACAAACACGTAGCTCTTTCAACCGGGCATGTCTTCTCGTATGTATGTGGTACTCACCGTTTCTTATTTTTCATTCTTCCATCGCAGTAATAATGTAACTTCCGTGCCCTGGACGTTCCAGCTACGCGGGGGTCTTGAAACGCACTCCATAGGAAGTTAGAGAAATAATGTCGGTATTTCGGACTGCACGCTATCCTCAAATAACGTTAGTGTATAAAGGTCCAGAAGTGCAGCACGTTCTTCGGGCCATGTCTGAAAAAATAAGAACCCCGGCTGGCCTCGATGCCACATTACTGTACGTGGATAGTAAGTTCCGTCCGGGACGAATACAATCCCTGGTCCAATGTCGTGTTGTCCCACTCGAAGGAAAAAAAAAGCAGCGATCATTTGTGTCACCAAACGCCACACTTCACTTTCTGTCGAGCGGCCGCATATGAGGCGATTTTCAGCCAGACTTTGCCATTTAGAGTATAGTGGTGAACCCGCTATATGAATCTCGTGGTGTCTGGATCACGTCACATTTTTGCCATTAACCGCTAGGTACCACACTGCACGTGTCTCTATGTCTAAGGAAACATGGTAGATCGATCGTCATACTATACACCAGTTGGCATGTGGATGCTTCCTCTCATTAGGACTTCTAGGTCGTCCTGTTGACCGAGCAGTGGTTAGCACACTTGACTGGAATTCGAGAGGAAGACTGTTCAAACGCGCGTCCGGCCGTCCTGATTTAGGTTTTCCGTGATTTGCGTAAATCGCTTCAGGCAAATGCGGGAATGGTTTCTTTGAAAGCGGACAGCTGACGTCCTTCCCCATCCTACCCTACTCCGATGAGACCAATGGCCTCGCTGTCTGGTCCCCTCCCCCCAATCAGTTAACCAACCATCGTTTTGTCGGTGTGCGGACACTTGCCACGCCGGACATTTGGCACGATTTTACCTGCTCCAGAGGGTTGGTTTTCTTGTCTCCCCCTCCTGCTCCTCATCGCTGTCGCGCATTAAAGGTACTTACTGAGCCTTTCCGCTGGTTTACTTAACATAGGACCAGAATCTCTTTGGATTTTCCGCCACATTTCTAGAGAGAGTTTCGTTGTGGAAAGTATTAAATGCATCTCGAATTGAAATTCGCACCAAATTTCGAGCCTCAGTAAAACTTCGCCAATCTTGGACATTTTGCGTTCGTCTAAATTATACTTGCCTTTTTCGGTGCTCCTGCAGCAGCTTTCTCTCGTATTTTGTGTACTATGGGTGATCAGTTCCGTCTCTTATTAGTTTATTTGGCATGAATCTCTCGAGTGCTGTTGATACTATTTCTTTGAACTTTAGCCATATATGGTCTTCACCTACATAGTTTGGAAGGGTTGGAGACTGTCTCTTAGAAAGACGTCAACCGAATTTTTAGCTGCTTTTATAAATAGATATATTTCGCGTTTAGTTTTGGTGAATTTCTTTGTTACGGAATTGAGCCTCGCTCGACTGTTTTCACTAATCCCTGTATCCGTCGTCATGCTCAGGATTATTTGTGGCTAAGAGGTCAAGTGTGTTTTCGTAACCATTTACAATTTGAATGGCCTCGTGAAGTAATTGTTCAAAATAATTTTTAAAGAAGCATATGGAACAATTACGGAGTCGTTTTCTATCTACAATAGGGTCTGAAAATGTATTTTTGTCAACATACGGAAGGTAGATTGAAACTGCCAACTATAATTGTATGAGTAGGGTACCTATTTGTGATGAGACTCAAGTTTTCTTTGAACTGTCTGAGACCGCGGGTCGGTAAAAGGAGACAGTTATTAATTTATTCCGGTTGTCGAATATAACCTCTGCCCATACTAAGTCACTGGAACTATCTGCTTCAATGTCGCTTGTTAGCTGGAACACACATTACATTATTTTTCCTTAAGTTGCGCTTCTTGTTTCTGTTGTAGTGCAGATCATTACAATTACGGCTTTTCCCTCCAAAACCTAGAATGCTTTCTTTGTGACCCTGTAAATACCAGAGCTAAACAATGTAGAACAACAACGTACATTACAAGCATAGCATTCTGTATTACTTCATTTCCTTATTTCTACCATTTTAACATTCTACGTCGACTTTAGAAGACATGTCAATCATAGATGTTGTTATCTCTATTTAGTGAACGTATTTTCAGTCATGTTTTGAACATTGTCCCGCTACATTTTATTAACTAATGTTTCACCGCAAGGGATATCGGATTTTAGAGAGTAAATTAATATGGTGTATGTCGTTCTTCTTTTCAAACATTCCCATTCCCATTTCTTCTTTTCTTATTGTCTTTTGGGCATGCAGTTGTAGTAATTAAAATATGCACAAATGATGTGATCAAAAAGAAATGATTAGCTTACTTTCGCATTCTCTTTACATCGTTCCTTTCTTGTTGCTCCCATGCCGATGGACTGTTTCTATCGCAATCAGTAAACGTGAAAGGAAGCAACGCTACAGACAGAGCGATCTATATTTATACTTGGCAGAACTAATTACATACTGACATAATCGTCGGTATTGCTTTCGTTTCCGGAAGGTTGTAAATATTTCGATTTCGGAAAAGGGGCTCTGTATTTCGCCAAGATGCCGAAGAAGAAGGTCCCTTACGTAGTGGTTGTATCGAGTGAGATGTGAAGACGGCGGTTTGAAAGCGGACAGAAGAAGTACGAGGAAGGGCGTCCCTTACCTGAGGGATCGGTACTCAAGCTACCTGGCGAAGGGGCAAGTGTGGCAAAGGTCCGGCGTGGCAAATGTCCGGCATTCGTTCTGTCGTTAGCATCCGTTAGATGTCGTGCGCCGTCGCCGGTCTGGTTTCAGGATAAACCTTCTGACCGTAGCCGTACTCGATAAAAGAAAGCGCCTAATTGGTGAAGTGGCTGGGCAATGCGCTGTACCGCCACTGCCGTGATTCGAGAAACTGGTGCTGGTTCTTTTGTTAAGATTCCAGTCAGACATGTCATATGTCGTCTCTACAGTTTTAACTTTAGCGCTCTCGGCAATCCAGGTAGATACGTACTGCAGATCTCTGTTACTAAAAATTAAAATTACGTAGAAACAGAACTGTCCTACACACTTGAAAATCTGCAACTTGACCGCGTGAAGCAAGTGTCGAATAATTTCCCGTACTGGTCGAGCGGCGATTGCGGGAAAAACTGCCCTGTGTGGCCGCCGCCGGTGTTAATTTTCCGGTGCGTGCCGCCAGCTTTTATTGGATTGGCGAGCGCGGGAGGACAGCCCTCCCAAAGCCGGGCTTTGCTGCAACCCGACCGCCGCGGAGGGCCGCGAAGCCTGTACGCACAAGAGGGGTCTTCAGCTGTCTGTCCGTGTAATGGGCTTTCCGCGGGAAGGGACGAGAAACCGCGACGCAGAGCGCCGGAGAGACGGCCTTGGCGGTCTTCTGGATTAGCCGTCTGCTGCTTTAATAAGACTGAAAGACTCCTCTGCACTCCATTCACACCAGGTGGCCATCTGCAGCTTTAATGGCTCCTTAAAAAGTTCACTTCGGCCCTTTCCGGGTGCCGTGTTTTTACTTCTTTTCATTTTGACTGCGAGTTTTGCTTTCCGTCTCTATAGAGGCTCTCGGTTACCGACTATTCCGTTTGAGTTGGCATGGATGTGAAAAGCTGTCTCCAGTGGACTTTTTACCTATCTTAACGACATCCATGGGCAACAAGAATTTGATGTTCAGATTTCATAAAATTGTTGACCCAATATAAAAATTCAAAGGGCTATCATAATATGGTCATTAACCCTTTGAGTTCCACTTACATAAAACAACATTTATTTTTCAAAATTTTCACAAAATTGACGTTTATCATCATAGAAAGCAAGGAATACAATATTGGCAAAAAGTAAACAATCAATTGTTTTAAGGAAGTGGTTCCACTTTGGAACCAAAGGAACATATACGAGGGCGAGTCAAACGGAAACCTTAAATATTTTTTAAAATATTATTTATTGTGCAGAAGTGGTACTAAGGTGTATCACTTTTCAACATACTCTCCCCCACGCTCAATGGAAGTCCTTACAAAGTGCATAAATTCCTTTAGAAAAAATTTCTTTTGGTAGTCCGCGCAACCACTCATCCACCGCAAGGCGTACTTCTTCATCAGGAAGGAACTTCTTTCCTCTCTTTGCGTCTTTGAGTGGTCCAAACATATGGAAATCACTTGGGGCAAGGTCTGGTAAGTATGGTGGATGAGGAAGTGGTTGGTGGAAGTGAACAAAGTTTTCGTCCCCAGTAACGATTCTTGCAAGGAAGCCATCACCTTCCCGTTCAAAGCGCAAAAGAAGTTCTTCACAAGCACCAACACGTCGTTCTCTCATTTCAGGAGTCAGCTGCCGTGGCACCCATCTTGCAGACACTTTGTGAAACTGGAGCACATCATGGCACAATGTGGTGTGCTGACCCATGACTAATCTGTAAACATGCTGCAATGTCATTCAGTGTCACTTGGCGGCTTTGCTTCACTATGGCTTCAACTGCTGCAATGTTCTGTGAAGTCACAACTCGTTCTGCCTGACCTGGACGAGGAGCATCTTCCGCTGAAGTCACACCATTTGCGAACTTCCTAATCCATTCGTAGACTTGTTGCTGTGACAAATATGCAGCACCGTACTGAACCTTCATTCGTCGATGAATTTCAATAGGTTTCAAACCTTCACTACGCAAAAACCGAACAGAACGCTGTTCTTCCCTGGTGCAAGTCGTAAGTCGGGCGGCCATCTTTATACTGGTACTGCGACGGTATGTGTGCATGTGCACTATGCTGCCACCTTCAGGCCATTCTGCACGCTGTTTGTAGCACGCTTACCAACTTACAGGATAACAGCGCAAAATTTCGATTTGTTATCACAAATATAAGGTTTTCATTTGACTCACCCTCGTAGTTTTCAACTACCTATCATTTCGTGAGACATATTTTAAAGCAATTTCACATTTGTCCTTGATACAGTTCCGCAAGTAGAAACCTCCATGAGCTCATAATACCTTAAACAAATTATAGTCCTAAATAACACGCAAACATGGGCCTACAGACAGTATCGAAATATACAACTGAATATGCCTGAAAAATTATATTATTCTCCGTCACATAGTTCAGGATGTATGATGTCTGAAACATTGAGATGTGAAAAACTAGCTTTCCTTAGAACGGAGCGCAAATTATTGAAACTATACTCATCCAGTGTTTGAGAAGGTCTTATATTGACACTTAAACGGGTTATCAGTTTTTATATTTCCAGTTCAAGTTTGAACTTCTTCGTTAGCGTATGAGTGAACATTGAGAAACTAACTAAACCATTACAATAATTACGGTTGTGTGTCTTCAACCATATAATTTTTACTCGCATAGCTTCAGGTATTTGACACATTTATTAATTTGCAAAGTAATCAGACGTTTGAAGCTGTCTTATAGACGGGAATTCGTGTCTTTAAAGTATTGGGGTTACTGGTTTATAGCTGGTTATGAGTTCGACTCCCGACGGCCACTACGTCGTTCGATGCACTTTGGTTTTCCAGAGCCCGCATTGATAATCTATGGAGCGCACAACCTCTCAGCGTTTCCCAGCTCTGACGGACGTGATGGCCGACGAGATCGTAATACATTGAGTGCCGGACACCAAGCCTTGTTTAAACTGAAACATCCGTCGTTGTTTATTAGCTTTTCTGACAGCTTTATGTCTTTACACTTCTTAAGCACGATGCCCCAGAAATTTGGCGTTTGCGTCGTGATTCTGGACTCATGATATATTATTTCATCAATGAATTGTCGGCCTCGATAGATGAGTGATCAGCGCGGCCGAATGCTGTGCAAAGGGGCCCGGGTTCGATTCCCGGCTGGGCCGGAGATTTCCTCCGCTGAGGGATTGGGTGTTGTGTTGTCTTCATTGTCATCATATCATCCCCATCGACACGCAAGTCGCCGAAGTGGCGTCAACTCAAAAGACTTGTACCAGGCGACGGGTCTACCCGACGGGATGCCCTAGCCACACGACATTTCATTTTTCATCATTGTGTTTGATGTAGGACTCGGCGACAGCTGATTTGCGTGGTTCTTTTAGTCAGGTGTGTCACTGGTGTTCCTTGCATCTCTCGTATACAGTTCTAATACATGCCCCACGTAAGATGTGCCTTTTTCGTATGGGATGTGACGTACACATCCCATTGTAGGAGTCCTAGATCGACTTTAACATTAGAAAGAAACAACTTGGCCGTATACCCGGACGTACACCGTCAGTCAATCACAGTGAGGAAACTTAGGATATCAGGGACACGTTTTCACATAGGACAGAGCAACAGTTGACATATTGTGCCTTCCTGCCGCTTCAAAGGTAGGAAATTCTATTAAAAGACAGCAGAATGGAACGGTATGCGTACTTGACAAGGGCGTCGTGTCGGCAGTGGGCATGCTACACCATTTCCTGTGCACACTACTGCACTAATTCAGTACCAAAAGCCGGCCGGTGTGGCCGTGCGGTTCTAGGCGCTTCAGTCTGGAACCGTGTGACCGCTACGGTCGCAGGTTCGAATCCTGCCTCGGGCATGGATGTGTGTTATGTCCTTAGGTTAGTTAGGTTTAATTAGTTCTAAGTTCTAGGCGACTGATGACCACAGAAGTTAAGTCGCATAGTGCTCAGAGCCATTTTTTTTCAATACCAAAAGGGACGGTGATGAGATTATTCCGGTCTTCGCCACAAGCTGTTACACTCTGCCGTGTTTCTATCACCTAAATGACACTGTACGTTGCACGTACGACAACACAGCGACTTTTATTTTCGGAAATATCTCTCTGGTAGTACTGCATATGTTAGTATATATTGCTTCAAGCAAATGTTAAACGTTTTACCTCATTTATGACTTCTGAATCTGATTGTCATATTTGTCTGTTCCACGCTATGTTGTTTCTTTAGTGACGTGTGATTCTGTAACAGCCGTGGATCCAGCGTTCGATTCTGGGTTGGGTTGGGGTTACAGTTTTTCACAGTATCTCCCTCCTCCCCTCCCACCCTACGACATATATAAATTTGCCTTCATCACCACATTTAACGTTCTCAGATACGTAGGATTCCAATAATAATAAACATAAAATATTTTAATGTAATAATTTGTGTATATGAGTGGTTTCTATTGTCCTAATTCCTTTTGGAGGAGGGAGAAACATGACACCCCTCTGCCGCCCCTCGAAATTGGATTCGCGCCTATTCTGCGGTATTTACATTTGTTAACCTCGAAACATCGGTTGAATAGATATGCCGAGTTTTCCAAATAAAGGACCTTGACAGATGATGGAAAAGATACATCTCAGTATTTTAAAATCATCTTTATTTGGTTTCAGCTGTTAAATACGGGCTGCGGGGTTCCTCTGTAAATGAAGTTTAGGGACAAATAGTTTGAGTATGTGTAGACAACGGAATGAGGATGGCTCAGCGGCGTGTGGCGTAATGAAACGTGAAAGCCGCCATTTCACAAGAACAGCGTGTTACAATCACTGGTACATCCACTGCTGTGTGTATTTCAGCTAAGGACACGGTTATCATTCCCATCACTTTCTGCGAACTGTGACCTTTCTGACCAAAAGTCATATAGGAAAAGAGAAATGATATCTGTTATTTTCCCCAGGGAAATGGTATAGGCCCTCTGTGTTTCTTAATCTATATAAACGATTTGGGAGACAGTCTCAGCAGCCCTCTAAGATTGTTTGCAGCTGACGCTGTCGTTTCCGCCTAGTAACGTCATCAGAAGATCAAAACGAATTGCAAAATGATTTAGACAATACATCTATATGGTGAGAAAAATGACAGTTGACAATACAAAAGGTGTGACGTCCTCCATCTGAGTACTAAAGACGTTGTAGATTCCAGATGAAAGTGTATCCATCACACAGAAGAAGTTGTAAGGAAGGCGAACCTAAGTTATCGAAGTTCAAAGCAGGACAGATCGTTTGGTATTGTCCCCAGGTAGGGGAGAGATTGTCACATATACACTGCTTGACACTTGTCGAGGAACAGCTGAAACTAGCTAAGGAACAAATGCCAGTAGATACGGAACAACCGACCATTGCTACATCCGACCTGTGATAGTAAAAGAAAATGTAGAGGGCAGTACATATTAGCTGCAGCGAAGCCTATGTGCGAACGACGTCTGTGCATTGCAAAGTTCATGCAGTACGGTGTTTGACTAAGGCTGTTGTGGAACCGATCAGTGCGACATTCCATGAGCTACGCCGAAATGTGTGCACGACATCACTTGACTGCTGCCGACCATAGAAGAGCAGTTGGACGCCTCGAAGCCGGTAAAAGTGTCACTCCTGTGGGCACAGTAATAGGTGTGTCCAAAAGTGTCATTTCGCGATTAAAAAAGGTCACCGAAGGTGGAAGTGCTATGCGAAAGCATGCCGGCGGTCGTAGACGGACGACCACATCGCAAGAGGATCCATACCGCAAGAGGATCGATATCGCAAGAGGATCTATACATAGCGCTAGTGGCGAAAAGGAACAGACATCTCACTCTTAGACAGCCTGCTACAGAAATCGCAGCCGCTACCGGTAAATACGTCTCTACCAGAACCATTTCGCGGCAGTTAAATAGGGCGGGTTTGTATGCACGGAAGCCTGTTAGGTGCATTGGTGTTGGGAACATGTTGATTGCGTTCAGCAACAGTGGTCCAGAGAGATATTCTCAGATGAATCCTGCTTCACTGTGGCAAGTGATTCTGGTCACTAGATAGTGTGGAGGGAGGGGGGGGGGGGGGAACACGCTGCACACCACATAATGTTCATAAACGTCATCGATATGACCTAGGCATTGTGGTGGGGGTAGGGATTACGCCCAATGATGGAATACCGCTGCATATCTTTGCACGAGACACAGTTACAGCACAGCGGTACTGCAGGGAGGTTATTGAGGATCAAGTCCATCTGTTTAGGGTTGCAGTAGGTCCCGACTCTTTGTTTGCGTACGATAGTGTCTTCCTACACAGGACCGCTGAGGTGTCGGACACACTGGAAAGTGAAGATATTGACTGTATGGAACAGTATGCGTACTCCTCGTACGTAATCGCTTTAGAGCATGCCAGGGATGCTCTCGGCAAACGTGTTAGTCAACGAACACCCCCTCCCCGAACCGGGCAAGAACTGAAGACCCCTTGAGTGAGGAATGGGAAAGTGTCTCGCCCAAGTACTCCTTAACAGATTGGTAGCCAGCATGAATAACAGGTCCTATGCATTAGTGCCCGAGCAGGCCGTATTCCTCACTCAGAGTCCGGTATCGACGTTTACGTTGGGAGTCTGTCCTGTGTCAAACATGAACGTTATTTATGTCTGTTTTCCTGCTCTCCTGAATCTGTACCATTTTTCGTTATACGTCTCCACCTCTATTACGTATGTGCTGTATTTCCTGTCGTCCATCATTGTCTGTGATTATTCCCATCCAGCAGTGTCTCTGTTCCTTAGCAACTGTCAAGCAGTGTATCATACGCGACTAGGGGTATCACTAAAACAAAGGCGTTTTTCGTTACGGCGAGATCTCTTCACGGAACCTAAATCACCAACTCCCTCCAGCTAACGCCAAAATATTGACTTTCATCTACATACGGAGAAATGAAAATCGTAATAAAATGAGAGCAATTAGAACACCCGCGGACATATTTTCCTACATGCTGTTCGAGTGTGGAACGGTTTAGACGTAGTCTGAAAGTGGTTCTGTGAACTCTCTGCCAAACACTTTAGAGTGAATTGCAGAGTAGTCGTGTAGGTGTGGATGAAGTCACAGGGCCCAGTATTGATCAAATGGCAAGATCGTTAAGCTCTATCTAAAGAGAACGCGCCGGCTGGGATGACGGAGCGGTTCTAGGCGCTACAGTCTGGAATCACGCGACCGCTACAGTCGCAGGTTCGAATCCTGCCTCGGGCATGGATGTGTGTGATGTCCTTAGGTTAGTTAGGTTTAAGTAGTTCTAAGTTCTAGGGGACTGATGACCTTAGAAGTTAAGTCCCATAGTGCTCAGAGCCATTTGGACCATTTTTGTCAGAGAGCGCCTGCTGTCAGGTTCCGGGCAGTTTGACGCCGAGCCCTGCAGAGGAATGCAGTGCGGCCGGCTATCCTGGGGCACCGTGTTTACGGCCATGTGGCGCCGCAGTAGCCGGGCGTGTCGGCCTACGGCCGCTGCCTGCCGCCCCACTTCCGACCTTTTTTCCCCACCCTGTGCAACTCCTCACGTTTCACCAGGGTCGCTGCCACCCATCCGTCGTCCTTACTATCCACGAACTACAAACACCTACCAAACAGTGTGTCCTCTTTGCCAGTCCCACTTTTTAATCGACTCCTCTCCAAGCGATTCATCCTCGGGACATTTTTCCCCTTATCATAATTACTAAAGTGCGCGTCATTTATGACGGCGGCCGAGTTTAGGTTCGTTCTGCGCATCTGACGTCCCAAAACACAGTCAGCCAATGAACAGAGAACGACGTTGCTAGAGCTCGACTGCAGTGCAGAGCACAGACGAGTGTCTTCAGTTTTAGAAACGTTCAGTCATAAATAAAGTAATTGAACAAAAGCAATGTCTTGATAGCAGACTTAATTTTATAGAAAGTTTGGAAAAAGCATTCTTAAACCAATTGCTTCATATTCTATTAATTAACTAAACCAAACAAGCAATAAGCCTCCTAATTTAGGTGATAGCAAGGAAAGGTGTTTGTATCATTCTCACTAACCGCTTTTTCGCAATAAAGAACAGCGGTAATTGTTTATTTCCTATTGTACTTCGACGAAACGTAAGTAATTCATAGTCATACCAACAGTGTTTGTCGGTATTTTGCGTGATATTTTAAAGTCCTCCGGGTGATGTATTGAACGCAGTGGCAGCGTAGTGGTCCGCCGGCACGGTAGCTCGGTGTGTTCGGTCAGAGGGTTTACTGCCCTCAGTAATAAAAAAACTGAGCAAACCGATCAACGACAAACTTGGATGGATGACTTATGACGTCCGCCCCGAGCAGATACAACGAACGAACACGAACAAAATGAGATTTAAAAAAAAAAAAAAAAAAAAAAGTATGGCTGCTAAGCGAAAGGTTCTGAGGTCAAACCTTGCTTGGTGTTTAATATTTTCTCTGTTTAAAAACAATATCGAAGTGTCTTACTTCATGAATTTTATTCGTTTGAATGTAATTTTTTGAAATTTCTAGTGGCAACTAAAATCGACCATACGGAAAGTATACGCTATGGACTTTTACATCTGCAAACTCTTCAAAATTTCGTGCAATTGTTTACTACATATAATGCTGCACAATAACTGCGTTGAACTTCGAAACAAAATTAAGTCATTTATGGGGGGGGGGGGGGGGTGTATCAGTCAAGAAGATGTATAAAAATCGAATTTTTGGGCCAATTAGTTTTTGTGAAATCGAATGATAAACTGTGTCAAAGCAGTCGAAACACCATGTGTCTGCACAGGCGAGCAGTGCAATGCTGACAAAATCGCACACATCGCAGAATGCGGGGAGCAGGTTTCTGTAGCAGCGAAAGGGTTAATGCGGCCGTGGTGGCTTTACTTCATAAACTGCGCGGTCACCCCTAAACGTAAGTTTGCGAACTATACTATATACTACGGCTCTGCTTCTCTTGGCGCGTACAACTGGCAACGCAGCAATCTCCCGCGTCTGGGCGGGCATGCGCGAACCGCCAAGATAAAAGAATTGAACTATAGTGCTTAAGAAAGCATCGCTCCTGCGAAACGCAACTCGCCCTTTTTTCACATGATATCTTGCGAACCATGGATGAAGGGTATCAGACGGATGCCATATTCCTTGACTTCCGGAAAGCGTTTGACTCGGTGCCCCACTAAGGTACGAGCATATGGGATTGGTTCCCAAATATGTGAGTGGCTCGAAGACTTCTTAAGTAATAGAACCCAGTACGTTGTCCTCGATGGTGAGTGTTCATCGGAGGTGAGGGTATCATCTGGAGTGCCCCAGGGAAGTGTGGTAGGTCCGCTGTTGTTTTCTATCTACGTAAATGACCTTTCCGCTAGGGTGGATAGCAATGTGCGGCTGTTTGCTGATGACGCTGTGGTGCACGGGAAGGTGTCGTCGGTGAGTGACTGTAGGAGGATACAAGATGACTTGGACAGGATTTGTGATTGGTGTAAAGAATGGCAGCTAACTCTAAATATAGATAAATGTAAATTAATGCAGGTGAATAGGAAAAAGAATCCCGTAATGTTTGAATACTCCATTAGTAGTGTAGCGCTTGACACAGTCACGTCGATTAAATATTTGGGCGTAACATTGCAGAGCGATTTTAAGTGGGGCAAGCATGTAATGGCAGTTTTGGGGAAGGCGGATAGTCGTCTTCGGTTCATTGGTAGAATTTTGGGAAGATGTGGTTTATCTGTAAAGGAGACCGCTTATAAAACACTAATACGACCTATTCTTGAGTACTGCTCGAACGTTTGGGATCCATATCAGGTCGGATTGAGGGAGGACATAGAAGCAAGTCAGAGGCGGGCTGCTAGATTTGTTACTGGTAGGTTTGATCATCACGCGAGTATTACGGAAATGCTTCAGGAACTCGGGTGGGAGTCTCTGGAGGAAAGGAGGCGTTGTTTTCGTGGATCGTTACTGAGGAAATTTAGAGAACCAGCATTTGAGGCTGACTGCAGTACAATTTTACTGCCGCCTACTTATATTTCGCGGATGGACCACAAAGATAAGATAAGAGAGATTAGGGCTCGTACAGAGGCATATAGGCAGTCATTTTTCCCTCGTTCTGTTTGGGAGTGGAACAGGGAGAGAAGATGCTAGTTGTGGTACGAGGTACCCTCCGCCACGCACCGTATGGTGGATTGCGGAGTATGTATGTAGATGTAGACGTAGATGTAGATGACAGTAAATATGAGTCCTCGTATGAGGTACTGTCCTAGTCAGTACAAACGTATTTGAAACGTAAACTTATCGAGCGAGCGAGGTGGCGCAGTGGTTAGGACACTGGACTCGCATTCGGGAGGACGACGGTTCAATCCCGCGTCCGGTCATCCTGTTTTAGATTTTTCCGTGATTTCACTAAATCGCTCCAAGCAAATTCCGGGATGGTTCCTTTAAAAGGGCATGGACGACTTCCTTCTCCCCGTCCTTCCCTAATCCGATGAGACAGATGACCTCGCTGTTTGGTCTCTTCTCCCAAACAACCCAACCCCCAAACTTATCGATTATGTCCGCATCTAACTGAGCTGAAATTTCACCTGTGGCTCATGCTTGGGGAATGTGGTAGAAGCATTATGTAGCACCTGCACATATTGTTGTTGAAGTAAGTCGACATTTAACGCTTCAGTAAGGTCCAGAATGGGTCGAACTGTGCGTTGGCGTCCATGATCATTTTGACATCAATCTTCTGGATGTATCTGTCTGTGTTCATCACCACCGTGCATGACGGTAATAGGCAGCGTGCACCAAGCAGGTGTTGTCGTTGCTGGATTATGGTTATTCATCTCGTTTTACTGGTCCTGTTAATACATATCTATAAAACAAATACTCTATTAGACTAATTCTAGCTCAAAAAAAGGTTCAAATGGCTCTAAGCACTATGGGACTTAACATCTGAGGTCATCAGTCCCCTAGACTTAGAACTACTTAAACCTAACTAACCTGAGGACATCACACACGTCCATGCCCGAGGCATTATTCGATGATGATGATGATGATGATGATGATGATGTTTGGTTTGTGGGGCGCTCAACTGCGTGGTTATCAGCGCCCGTACAATTACCCAATCTTTGCTCAGTCCAATTTCGCCACTTTCCTGGATGATGATGAAATGATGAGGACAACACAAACACCCAGTCATCTCGAGGCAGGTGAAAATCCCTGACCCCGCCGGGAATCGAACGCTACCGCGAGACCACGAGCGGCGGACTCATTATTCGAACCTGCGACCGTAGCAGCAGCACGGCTCCAGACTTAAGCGCCTAGAACCTCTCGGCCACAGCGGCCGGCTAATTTGAGCTCGTTCTATCGAATGGGAACGTATAATTCTACTTTAACAATAATTTTGTTTGTAACGGGAAACAAACCGACGCTTCCCGTCGACAGTGGGTGTCATATGAAAGACGTCATGTGCAATAATTGTTTGGAGTGACTCCAGCTCTACACTGCAATAACACGATCACCAGAGAAAATGCGTCTTACCACAGGGACAGCCTGTATGTAAATGTCCTAGTGCATAACGTCGTAAGCTGTATGACGTTGTTTGGAGACGATGTGTCTTGTGTAGGAAGATTGCAACGCCAGAAGGCTTTAGCGAAACGTAGAAAGACCTGCAGAGAGTTGTTGATTGCAGCTGTGGCTGACACTTCACCCTGGACGTAAATGTAACGTATTGCGTGAAGGTATACATACTTGTTCGATTACACTATTGGTAGAAACTCACCGGAAACAGTAATAATCGTAAAGTAACTTTAGGAAAATCAGGTGCCAGGCTAAGATTCATTGGAAGAATGTTAAGCAAATACAATTCATTCACGAAATAAGTGGCTTACAAACACTTGTTCGATCGATTGTTGAGTATTGTTCATGAGTATGGGACCCTTTTACCGAGATGGGTTAACAGAAGAGATAAAAAAGATCCAACGAAGGGAGCAAACCATATTTCGTCATGGGATCGGCGCGAGAGCATTAAGGAGATGCTTGACAAACTGCAGAACCCTTCTCTATAGCGAAATCGTTGTGTATCACGGAGAAGGTTACTGTACAAATTCCGGGAGCATATGTTTGAAGAAGAGCTGGGTAACTAACTACTTCTTCACACATGTGTATCGCGGAATGACCACGACGAGAACATCGGAGAAGTCAGAGCTCATGCATAAGTTTATCGACAGTCGTTCTTGCCACGTGCCATTCGCGAATGGAACAGCGAAGGGAAAAAAATTGACTGTGGTGCCTGAGGTACCCTCCACCACCCACAGTAAGGTGGCTTGGAGATTATAGATGTAGATGTAGTACTGTGCAATAAACTGTTAACACGTAACGTGCTAAAGCAGTATTGTATTTCTCGTAATGGCAGGTCATGGGTGACGTGGGAGCCTGGTTATATGAGGACTTAATCGGGAAGTACCGCATAACTAGGACAATATTTCGTACTGAAGCCAGTGGCGGATCATAACCACACATTCGCAATTATCTTTCAAAGGGTTCGTTTACGGAACCATATTTACTGGAAAACTTTTGCTTCTATTATCGTATATTTTTCCCTATAAGAATTTTCGACTTGGTTGTGTTATACATTGCACAGTTTAGTGTATTTAATAACACGCTAATAAAAGAAAAGAAGAAGTTGAATAATAATTTTACAGTGTGACAGTAACTGCAGCGAAAATTCCGTCGGCACAGACTTCATATCTTCAAGATAATGTCTTAAGAATTACTTGTAACTTTGATGATGAGTGAGTGCATCAGCGCGTACCTATCCGTGAGCACGTCATCTGCTGAGAGGGAGCGATTGTTCCTTCGGTAATGAACTGCTGTGTACTGTATTTAGAACGTACACGAGCAGAAGCACGACATGGTAACATACTTCTGTTAGACACGTGATCTATCTTTTTATTACGTCGCTGACTGCCTGTCAAACGTCGCGTGTGGCTGCCACAAATTAACTTCGACCTCTGACGATGAAAAGAACCGTCGTAATGAAGATTTGTGGATGTCGGAACACGCATTGCATCAGTGAAAAGTGTGCTAATTTAGTGTCTACATGTTTTGAATTGCAAGTGGTGCTGGTTCTAGAGAAAGTGTCACTGCTACGTCAGCCGAGTTGAATGCTGCTGCTTGCAAGAATATTTACGAATCACACTCGTACTGATCAAACCGATCTGTGACAAATCTAGCAGCACGTCTCTGAAATGCTTCCAAGTTTTCATTTAACACGATCTTGTGGGGTCGCAAATACTCAATTAGTACTCAAGAATATTCCGTACAGGTGTTCTGTTCGCGGTCTCCTTTACACTGTAAGGCGCGCTACGCCTCACTGGTAGTCTCCCAGTAAACCGTTGTAGGACTCCACGCCCCTTCCGCAGTTCTCCGGTGTGGCACACCCGAGCCCAATGGACAGCTCGACACGCCTTCGTACGGCGACTGTATGTTTTATCGCTCACTCCATGCAGTTTCCTCCTTCCTGTACAGTTTCCTCCTTGCTTTCGCCAATAACACTTCTTCGTTTCCTCTTCCTCGTCGTCTCTGGAAACGTCGCGTAGTTGGGGTACTTGCCGGCCGTTGTGGCCGAGCGGTTCTAGGCGCCTCAATCTGGAACCGCTACGGTCGCAGGTTCGAATCCTGCGTCGGGCATGGATGTGTGTGATGTCCTTAAGTTAGTTAGGTTTAAGTAGTTCTAAGTTCTAGGGGATGATGACCTCAGATGTTAAGTCCCATAGTGCTCAGAGCCATTAGAATCATTAGTTGTCGTACTTGACCTGGTGAGTCTGTTAATGTGCAGTATTCCTTGTTACACAAGAATGACAGTTTAGTCTACTGTTGTAATTCCTTCAGCCCCTTTTTCCCCACTCGTAGTTTACCACAGTCAGTTAATGTAATTCATCCTTCCAATCCAGACACCATAGAGCATCGTTTTACCTTGAAGCTCTTCCATTGGTCCGTGTTTGCATAAAAACGGTATAAGATCGTGGGTCCACCTTGATGCAAAACACTTTTATTTAATTTGTTTGTTCCCAAACTAATTTCAGGGACAATATCGCCATGATCAGTGGGCTCTTTAATTCTAAAACATGCAAAAAAGTGGCATAGCTGTAAACGTTATAAAACATTATTACATGTGTACTGGTTGGTTCCAAATATTATGCTCTGTGAATAGTTTCACAATACATTATTTACTATTCAGAAAACATAATATTTGGAACCAAACAGTACACATGTAATAATGTTTTATATTATTTATAACTAAGCTATCTTAGAATTCAAGAATGCACTGATGATGGCGTTATTGTCGCTGAAACTAGTTTAGGGATAAATAAATAAAAAACAAAAGTGATTTGCGCCAAGGCGGCCCCACAATCCGACATTGTTACCATAGAGCATTGTACAAACATTCCACGCTGCAGTAAGCTGGTTATGCGTCCATCCGAGAACTGTTCCCAGTAAATGTACAGAAATTTTAGCCTCATTTCCACAACAAGGTGTCGACAATCCTAAAGGCTAGTGGCTGAGTGGTGCTGTTCGTCTCATGGTGCGCCCAGTGCGCGTTCTTTCGCCTTCTACTATGACGCGCTAACAACGGAGGGAATTTTCCTCCGCTTTAGCGTCTCTGACAATAAATTTCTACTTACTGGTCTTTATGTATAAACCTGTAATAGGAACAAAATTGTTCTCTACATGAATGACACATGAATGTTTTCATCATTACTACAAAGAAGAGGCGGGATCAAAAAATAATGGGAAGTTTTTTTTCTCTTAAAGTATCTTTTTTTATTGATCAAGTGTAACATTGCCCCGTTCAGAGTAATCGACCTCACACTTGTGCCAACGCTTTTTCCTTTGTGTGAGAACTTCTGTAACTCACTTTTCTTAGTGGTGTTCGACTCCTTCAGGGATTCTGCTTTTATCTCGTGATTGGTGGTAAAACGACGTCCTTCCATTTTTGTACTCAGCGTCGGGAAAGGCTGAGGCAACATAATGGTTTTGCTTTTTATTTTCCAAAAAATAACGAACAAGTATTTTCACAACTGGTTTTGCCACAGTTCTGATCCTTTTCTTCAGATAAGTTCACGCAGACGGAGCATGACTTCCAGGTAGTATTTCTTATTGACCTTTCGACCCTAATGCAAGATTTCCTGAAACACTTGTCCATTGTAATTGAAGAAAGCTGTAAGAAGAATCCCCAAATTATCCGAAAAAACTTTCTTGCAAACGATATGCCAAAATCATCGGCAAGCTCTCTGATGGTGATTCGGCAATTTTCCAAAACTTTTTTCGTAACTTCTTCCACACTGTCGTAATTAATTAATGTGCTGGGGCGTCCAGGGCGGTCATCGTCTTCAGCTTCTACTCGACCCTCTCTGAAATTTTTATACCACTCGTAAACTCTTGTCTTATTCATAATAGATTCGCCAAAACCCACAGTCAACATTTCGCATGCGGTGCTGCACTTTATTTCATTTTTCAAGCAAAATTTAAAACAAATTCTTTGATCCATGTTTTTCTCAAGTAAAAATTCGCCGAGCACGAGAAAACATGTATAATCTTTTCGACTGCCAACAATAAACTGAATATTCAAAACAGCTGGAACTGCACACATACATCAGAAACATGTGTACCAGCAAGATAATTTTTTTTAATCTGATACATAAAGCCCGTGAAAAAAAGTCCCGTAACTTTTTGATTCACCTCGTACATTTAATAAACAGACAGTAATGATTCAGAAACAGTGGGATTAATGGCCCGAGCTATCGATGTTACAAAGTCTCTTCTGCTGCATCGAAACGCATAGCTGTGTTAATATTGATTAATTGCGTGTTCTATTTTGAATAAACAAAAAAAATGGTTCAAATGGCTCTGAGCACAATGGGACTTAACTTCTAAGGTCATCAGTCCCCTAGAATGTAGAACTACTTAAACCTAACTAACCTAAGGACATCACACACATCCATGCCCGAGGCAGGATTCGAACCTGCGACCGTAGCGGCCGCGCGGTTCCAGACTGTAGCGCCTTTAACCGCTTGGCCACCACGGCCGGCTTGAATAAACAACATGAATGGCCAAAAGTCATGTTAATGGCTCTCTCATTTGAAGGCGTGACATATATGGCGCCAGAATGTTGTAGCTATATACAGCGCAGTAGCGCCAGTGTAGTAGACGCGCTCTCTGAGCGGTCTGTTACAGACGGGTGTGCGGTGGATCATGGCAGCAGGTCGCGAGAGAACCGATTCTGAACGTGGGAGGATAATCGGTGATGATGATGATGATGATGATGTTTGGTTTGTGGGGCGCTCAACTGCGCGGTTATCAGCGCCCGTACAATTACCCAATCTTTGCTCAGTCCAAATTTGCCACTTTCCTGGATGATGATGAAATGATGAGGACAACACAAACACCCAGTCATCTCGAGGCAGGTGAAAATCCCTGACCCCGCCGGGAATCGAACCCGGGACCCCGTGCTCGGGAAGCGAGGATAATCGGTGCAGGACGTATGGGTCACAGCATATCGGAGAGTACACAAGAATATGAGTTTACGAAGACAACAGTGTCTCGTGTGGATCGTCAACACCACAGAGACGGTGTTGACAGATGCGTAAACCTCCGCACAGGACGACCAAAAGTGTTTGACGAGAGGTCGGCACGTTGCCGCCGCATGGCAGTACGGGGCGGGCAAAGGTTACTGTGTCAGATCGCCGCCAGTTTGAATGTGGGGCGTCAGGAAACCCTTTCTACCAGGACTGTACGCAGATGCATCGCATAGGCTTCAGCAGTCTACAGTAAACTCGTGGCATAGTGCCTTACAATTTCTTTTTGTCAGTGAATGTATAACGACTCACAATAATCTGTTTAGAATGCTGTAGTCGGTTGTGAAATATTACATAAACGAAATAAGAGATTGATCACCAGTAAAATAGAAGTTGCGCGATATGAATACGCCACAGAGTAACTAAGCTACTGTGGACAGCGTGAATGACAAATGAGGAGTCCTTAAGCGTGTCAGCAGAGATCGGGAAATATCTAATGTGATAAACAAAAGGAAGGCGGTGTATTTAGGGCGTATCGTGCTCAATGAAAAATACCGAATATTGCTGCAGATAATTAAACGCAAAATTGAAGACAGTAGAGGAACTGGAATAAAGAGGACGCCTCTACACTTGGCAATGGGCGGAACCGTGTGATATTCAGTCGGTGATAGATGCCGCAGAGAACCGACATGATATGAAAAATGTGATCACAAACATACTCTAGTGAATATGCACTGGGGAAAAAAAGTAGTAGTCGGTCTCTACAATTTTCTCCGCGGCTGTTCGTTCTGATGCTAAATTGAGTCTATCTGGAACTTCATTGCTCCTAGTAACTATTCTATATCTACATGGATACTCTGCAAATCACATTTAAGAGCCTAGCACAGGGTTCATCGAATCACCTCCACAATAATTCTCTATTATTCCAGTTTCATACAGCACTCGGAAAAAACGAACACCTATATCTTTCTGTGCGAGCCCTGATTTCCTTTATTTTATTATGATGATTGCTTCTCCCTTTGTAGAACTGCGTCAACAAAATATTTTCGCATTCGGAGGGAAAAATTGGTGATCGAAATTCCGTGAGAAGATTCTGCCGCAACGAAAAGCCCCAAACCCTGTATCATTTCATTGATACTCTTTCCCCTATTTCGCGATAATACAAAATGTGCTTCCCTTCTTTGAGCTTTCTCATGCTTACATTTTACATTGCTGCGGACGGATTGTTTCAGAAACATCATCGTTGTCCTATCAGTATTTCGTACCAGACATTGTTGTTGAAGAGAACTTCATCCGTCACTTTACGCATTATTACATTGATTCACAGAAAACAGAGTTCTTTTATTTGTTTCTCTTGTCCAGAGTTCGTATTTTGTAGAAAACTATTTTGCTTTTTACTGCGCTAGAGCGACTTTTCTTGCTGGAAGGTAATATGTTATGCATCAGAGGAATAACAGCCACATGAGATACGGTAAATACTTATAATTTAAACTTCAGGATCACTTAATGATTACAACGTTCACATTACCGGTTTCGGTAGGTGTTTGCCATTTTCATATGTGATTAATCCTCTAACAATGACAATTTCAGTTACGCACTAGAACACCATGAAGTTGTATAAAATACAGGGTATTCAAAAAGAAGGATCATATTTCAAACATTTATTGCTTCCAAACTACAAAAGATAGAAACACCATTCCAACTCTCCTGGAAAGAGAAAAGTTTAATTTTTTTATGCATTCAGTGTGAGCACCCTGGTTATAGGAAAATATCAAAACGGTGGCTCATTTCCTGCCACATACGAAGCATCTGGTCTCTCGTTATCGAATGCGATGTCGCAGACTTTCAAGAGTGTCACGCACGGGGGGGGGGATAAAAACGCGAACTTTTACGAATACCACAGATAAAAGTCACTGAAGTTCGTCTATTGCTTCCTCCTCTTCCAAACCACCCTCTGGAATGGTTTCATTCTGGTAACGTCGACCGTGTTTAGAGAAATTTGGAACAGGAGGAGCAGAAGATGAACTTCGTCGCCGGTGGCCTCCCAGGTCTCCAGGCCTCACAAGTGGTGACATTTATCTTTGGGGCTACGTAAAAGACCGCATTTTTAACCCCCCTATGTCTGACCCTCTCGAAAGTTTGCGTCCTCGCATTGTTGAAGCTGTGAATTCGTTAACGGAAAACCGGCTGCTTCGTGTGTGGCAGGAAAGGAGTCCTCGTTTTGATTTTTTCGTGTAACAGATGGTGTTCACATTGAATGTACAAAAATTTTAGCTTCTCTCTGTCCAGGAACGTAGGAATCGTTTTTCTATCTTTCGTAGTTTGAGAACAACAAATGTTTGAATTTTGTTCCTTCTTTTTGAAAAGCCCTGTATGTCAGGCTCTTTTAACATGGCTTAAATTGATTTATTTTGTACTACTTTATGATATTCTGAGTCGTAACTGGATTTGCTATATACAGCGCGTCGAAGCTGCTAATGTATTATTCGCATTAAAAGTGGTGATCAGTTGTCAAAAGCGGTAATGTAAACATTGTAATTCTCAAGCGATGTTCATGTAATGTATTAACATTTAAAGGGTCGCATGCTTCCGTTTGGCAGTAGCTGATGTCAGTTTATAAAAAAAAATCAGGAAAAACGTTGAATAAAAAAAATAAAATCGTTCCTGTTGACTTTGCCTCTGTCACAAAGCGATCTGTGATTTGCAAATGTACCCTACAACTCTGGCTACTCGCCAAATGTTACGGAACGCTCTAATTACTCTAGAGCGAGTTAATACATGCAATAAAAGCCCTAGTGCGGCTGCACATCCTCCGCTGACGACTACGTAATCGCGCTGTTCGCCCGGCTGCCGACAGCAAATAGGGCTGGAACGCAGCTACGCAAACAGGTCCCTTATCTCGTGTTTAACGTTACTCACTGCAGGGGAATTCGGTTCCGCACCGATGTCTGCGCTGGCCCACCGGAAGCGGCCACGTGGCCGAGCAGTAGCGTGGCCGAGCAGGCCACACACGTGTCACACAACGTTCCGTTTGCTTTTGTACATCCTTCTGGCAGCGACGTGCTCGTACTGTGCGAAGCCGAAATCCACCGACAAAATTTCTGAGATAGTTGGGGAAAAATTTCTGAGTATCCTTGTTGCTAAACACCTATAGGAGTCACCCAGGCCCAGAAGCAGGTTGCTTATGTAAGAGTTTCTATAGACAACAAAAATTTGGTTTTGAGTATTTCAAAACTGCTGTCATTATCTACTCATTAATAAGTATAATCCTACGTTAAAGGGGCTTAACACAGTACATCGAGTATTAAAGCTAGAAACTGGTTCTTGTGGTTCTTGAGACATCGTAACTCAGGGCGTGCAAATTATCCGGACTATATTCAGCCAGTATTTTAGCTGAGAGTACTTAGTGACATCTAAAAAACTTTAAACATAACTCCAAACGTTTACGTAGCTTTTTCTTGGTGCCGCCCCCTCCTCCCCCAGAACACACACACAATACTGCAAGCAAAAAAAGTGATCACTTACTACATCTTCGCTCTTCTTACAATGAAACTTCTGCAACAGACGTGGCATTTTAATTCATTACTTTATTACTACTAACTCTATTCGCAACACATTTTGCACACAGTACCCACGTACAAGGTGTGTTCAAAAAATTCCGCAACATTTGTAATTTCGCGCCAGTGATGTGTTGGAGCGAAATAAAATTCGGTTGGCATCCCTGCACACGCCTGTGTTTAATGTGTGACTGCCGGATGTTTCATTGTTGTATGTCTGTTAGTGATCGTTCACAGCTATATTGAGTAGAACGTTGTGTCGCACAGTTTGCGAATTTCGAGATGGCAGGGGCAGAGAAGCAATGCGTCTGCATTAAATTTTTGAATGAAACGAAAGAAAACCTTAACAGAGGCACGCCAAATGATGGAATAAGCCTACGGTGCCGAGTGCTTCAGCCGTACTCGGTGTTACGAACGGTTCACACTGTTTAAAAATGGCCGGCTGGGACTTGAAAATGACCCTCGTCCAGGATGCCCTTCGGCGTCTACCGACGACTCTCAGATCAGGTACGTCGACGAAATTGTGCGTGCCAATCGTAGACAGACTGTCCGAGGGATTGCACAAGAACGTAACATTTCAGCTGGATCATGTCATGAAATCTTGACACAGCATCTCGGAATGCATCGCGTTGCCACCAAGTTCGTCCCACTGTTCATGAGTCAGGACCAGAAAGAGCATCGCCTCACAATCTGTGAAGTGCTTTTGGATCGCGCAAATGAGAACGATTCCTTAAGAGAATCGTAATTAGTGATGAGTCGTGGGTCCACGGTTATGATGTTGAGACCAAGGTTCGGCCTTCACAGTAGGTCGGCAAACGTTCACCAAGACCAAAAAAAAACTCGTCAGGTCAGGTCGAAAGTCAAAGCCATGCTGATAGTGTTCTTTGACTTTGAAGGATTAGTTCATCGTGAATTCGTGCCATAGGGACAAACCGTTAATCGATGGTACTATCGGGACGTGTTGCGACGCATGCTAGAAAATGTGAGAAGGAAACGGCCTAAAATGTGGCGAGACAATTCGTGGGTCTTTCATCACGATAACGCACCCGCACCGTAATCCCTGTTGGTGCGTGACTACTGCACAAAAAACGAAACGGCTGTGCTGCCTCATCCTCCGTACTCCCCAGACCTGGCCCCTGCACATATGTTTCTATTTCCAAAGTTGAAAACCCTTTTGAGAGGAAAAAGATTTTCTACGATAGACGAGATAAAAGAAAATTCGCGGACAGCGCTTCGCGCGATCCAGCAAGGGCCGTACCAGTTTGCTTCCAGAAGAGGAAACGTAGTTGGGAGCGGTGTATCAGTTGTGGAGGAGAGAATTTCGAAGGAGACCGTGCACAATAAGTAAAAGGTAGACGTAAACAAATTTTGTGGACGAAGTTCCGGAATTTTTTTAACATCCCTCGTATGTTACTTGAATGTACGACGCGTAGTTCGGGAGGTATCACTTCATAAGCATTGAGATGCGTGAAAAACTACAGTGTCTTGAACCGTATAAGTTTCATGTGCTTAACGCCAAATATTTAAGACATGTTTTTCTTTTGTAAAGTAATCAGACATTTGAAGCTATTCAATACATGGAAGTTCAATTCTTTAAAGAATCTGTAGGGGGAGGGGGGGGGGACGTGTTACCTTTTTTGGTGCATGGAACCCGTGGTCTCCGACGACTCATTACAAAGTAATCATGTTGTTGTACCGTACGAAGATACACTCGTCAGTACAACGATGGGTTCTTAACGTTGTTCTGGGAGGAGATCAAGTGGATACTGTAACACACAAAATATTAAGTCACTTTATTACAACTCAGATGAGTTACTTAACTTTGTATGATTCATTTCCACAGGAATGTCATGAGAATGTAAACTGTCTCCGAACATTTACGTTTCACTTGATACAGTCAAAATACAACTTATAAGCTCCCTTCTCCTTGGAGATTATATTTGATAATTAATGATTATTATGTTACAATCCTCTTGCAAAGTAATATTTCAGAGCTAGATCAGAAATGTAAGGACTATGGTATGAAGATTAGCATCTCCAAAACGAAAGTAATGTCAGTGAGAAAGAAATATAAACGGATTGAGTGCCAAATAGGAGGAACAAAGTTAGAACAGGTGGACGGTTTCAAGTACTTAGGATGCATATTTTCACAGGATGGCAACATAGTGAAAGAACTGGAAGTGAGGTGTAACGAAGCTAATGCAGTGAGCGCTCAGCTACGATCTACTCTCTTCTGCAAGAAGGAAGTCAGTACCAAGACCAAGTTATCTGTGCACCGTTCAATCTTTCGACCAACTTTGTTGTATGGGAGCGAAAACTGGGTGGATTCAGGTTACCTTATCAACAAGGTTGAGGTTACGGATATGAAAGTAGCTAGGATGATTGCAGGTACTAGTAGATGGGAACAATGGCAGGAGGGTGTCCACAATGAGGAAATCAAAGAAAAACTAGGAATGAACTCTATAGATGTAGCAGTCACGGCGAACAGGCTTAGATGGTGGGGTCATGTTACACGTTTGGGAGAAGCAAGGTTACCCAAGAGACTCATGGATTCAGCAGTAGAGGGTAGGAGGAGTCGGGGCAGACCGAGGAGAAGGTACCTGGATTCGGTTAAGAATGATTTTGAAGTAATAGGTATAACATCAGAAGAGGCACCAATGTTAGCACTGAATAGGGGATCATGGAGGAACTGTATAAGGGGGGTTATGCTCCAGACTGAACGCTGAAAGGCATAATCAGTCTTAAATCTTGATGATGATGAATACTCTTGTTGTAGTTGACCGTGTATATCGAGACTTCGTTCACTGTTAAATGCCATGGTGTGGTACTAACTGATGGAGAAGCATTAAGAACTGGTAAAAATTAATTTATTTCCTTTATCACACTGCACAAACATAAACACACTATTATTCAAATTGTGTGCCACTACTATTAAACGTAGATATAAATCCTTCGCTACGCAACCGCATTTGGCTCACGCAGCCTACCCCTTCCACCGCCTCTCAACAACTGCTTCTGCTTGCGACTCTGCACGACTGGGCATTGTCGCCCTCCAAAGAACAACCACTTACAGATACTACACACCAGTACCCTCACAAACTCTGTCACTCAAAGTACATTATGTTGAGTCTTGTACCATGAGAAGCAAGGGACAGGATGTTGTTTGGTGGCCGGTATTACCTTTCTACAGCCCAGCACCGCACATGGATTAGCAGGGTTCTTTATTTACATGAACAGAAAGCTACTTATCTTCAACAGATTCCGTATGTTGTGGTTCAAGCTCTTCTGTGATAGTCCTCTTGCAGGCAATATCGGTCTTCTAGCTACTACAAACTTTAGTATCGCTATGGGTAAAGTACAAGTCCCGATATGTACACTAATCTGGTCGCAATGTAGACGCCAATTTGGAGTGCGAGTTAGTGCGCCAGTGACTGGGAGATTCGGACTCAGACTGAGTTTGAGCTAGTGACTGGCTGAGGCCCTTCCGTCAGTGACGGCGATCTAAATACTTGCTGTCGAGAGGGCGTTGGCGGCGTGTTGCTTGTGAATGTCTTTGGCCTCTCTCGTTATATAGGCGCGCTTGCTCCTGCGCCTACTATCGATCTTCTTGTTACATCTTTGCCTACCGGCGTGCTGGCGACAGCTTACGCCAGCACACCTTAAATAGTAACTTTCAGCTAGAGCTGTGCCTCATACATTGATCACACAGCTGGCCTCCTACAAGACGATGCTTTCGTCTTACTGGATGACGGCACACTGGGCTCGGCCCTGTGCTCGGCCGCAAGTAGAAGGTCCGTTGCGGAGGCGTAGCGAAACTTTTCTTGGCGTGTCGCTCATTCGTCGATACGGCTTGCAGCGACTAGCTTTCCTCTTGGTTACGTTGCGAGGTAGCAACCTTGGAGGGGGATCTCGCTCTTCGGAGGACGCCACAAATGTAATTATGATTTGTTCGTTTTGATAAATCTTTGATTCTGTGAAAATCCCTTCACAACATTGAAAAGAACTAGAAGTGGTAAACACGGAAGGATCCGGTTTCTCATATAAGGAACGAGTTTGTTTCCGACCAAGACACGCAGTGCATAGCATCAAGATTTGTACTGCTGTACAGATATTTTCAGTGCATTATAGTTACAAAGATAAAATTACGCAAAATATACACTGAGGTGACAAAGTCATGGGACACATCCTAATATTATGTCAGACCATATGTCCGGCATAGTGCGGCAACTCGACATAGTTCTGACTCAACAAGTCGTTCGAAGCCCCTGCTGAAATATTGAGCCATACTCCCTCTGTACTCGTGATGACTCGGTGTTGTGTGATGTCCTTAGGTTAGTTAGGTTTAAGTAGTTCTAAGTTCTAGGGGACTAATGACCATAGATGTTAAGTCCCATAGTGCTCAGAGCCATTTGAAACATTTTTTCCCTCTGTAGCCGTCCATAATTCCGAAAGTGCTGCTGGTTCAGGATTTTGTACACAAACTGATTTCTCGATTATGTCCCATAAGTATTCAATAGGATTCATGTTGGCGATCTGGGTGGAAAACCATCCGCTCAGATTGTCCAATATTCTTCAAACCAACCGCGAACAATTGCAGCCTGGTAACATGGCGCACTGTCATCGATAAAAATTCCACCGTTGTTTGGGACATGACGTTCATGAATGGCTGCAAATGGAAGCATCGAAAGGGCCCACTCCGTTCCATGTCAACACAGCTCACACAATTATGGGGCCACCAACAGCCTGCACAATGTCTTGTTCACAGATTGGGTCCACGGCTTCGTGGGATCTGCGCCACACTCGAACGCTACCACCAGCTCTTACCAACTGAAATCGGGACTCATCTGACTAGGCAACAGTTTTCCAGTCATGTAGGCGTTGCAGGCGATGTCGTACTGTCAGCAAAGGCACTGGAGTGGGTCGTCTGCTGCGATAGCCCGTTAATGCCGAATATCGCCGCACGGTCCTAAAGGACACGTTCGTCGTACATTGATTACTGCGGTCATATCACGCCGTGTTCCGTGTCTGTTAGCACCGACAACCACTGTACGCAAACGCCGCTGATCTAGGTAGTTAGTGAAGGCCGTCGACCTCTACGTTTTGTCCGTGGTGAGAGATAATGCCTGAAATTTGATATTCTCGGCACAGTCTCAACACTATAGATCTCGGAATATTGAATCCCCAAACGATAACCGAAATGGAATGTCCCATGCGTCTATCTCCAACAACCATTCCGCATTCGAAGTCTGTTAATTCCCGTCGTGCGGCCATAAAATCATGTCGGAACGCTTTTCACATGAACCACCTGAGTACAAATAACAGCTCTGCCAATGCACAGCTCTTTTATTCCTTGTATAGCCGATACTACGACCATCTGTATGTGTGCATATCGTTATCCAATGACTTTTGTTACCTCGGTGTATATTGGACGTAGTGACACAGTGAGACATATTTTTATTGTATATTTCAGCCTCGTTGCCGTGGTGGTCTAGCGGGTACAGCACTAGACAACGGCCGTGGTGGTCCTAGGGTGAATGCCTGATAGGGCAGGGACTTTTCCCCGTTCCATTCCCTCCAGGACAACCACAGGTCCACTAAGCCTGCTACAACTGAGTACGTGGAACTTTCCCATGGGGTAAAAGGCGGCCTGGACGGTAGGCCCACCACCCTTATCCTCCTAGCGCCGCGGCGCAGAAAGGCTGCCCTGTGCCCGCAGTCAGGCCAATATCCGGACACGGTCTTACGCCAAAGAGTTTTTTTTTGCTACACCAAGAAGAAATGCAGACGATAAACGGGTATTCATTGGAAAAATATATTATACTAGAACTGACATGTGATCACATTTTCACGCAATTTGGGTGCATAGATCCTGAGAAATCAGTACCCACAACAACCATCTCTGGCCGTAATAACGGCATTGAGTCAAACAGAGCTTGGATGGTGTGTACAGGTACAGCTGCCCATGCAGCTTCAACACGAAACCACAGTTCATCAAGAGTAGTGACTGGCGTATTGTGACGAGCCAGTTTCCCCGTACAGGACCTGCAACATGCGGTCGTGCGTTATCCTGCTGAAATGTAGGGTTTCGCAGGGATCGAATGAAGGGCAGAGCCACAGATCGTAACACATCTGAAATGTAGCGTCTACTGTTCAAAGTGCCGTCAGTGCGAACAAGAGGTGACCGAGACGTGTAACCAATGGCACCCCATACCATCACGCCGGGTGATACACCTGTATGACGATGACGAATACACGCTTCCAATGTGCGGTCTCCGAGCTGATTGTCCATGCTGCTGTAAACGTCGTCGAACTGTTCGTGCAGATGGTTGTTGTCTTGCAAACGTCCCCATCTGTTGATTTACGGATCGAGACGTGGCTGCACGATCCATTACAGCCATGCGGATAAGATGTATGTCATCTCGACTGCTAGTAATTCGAGGCCATTGGGATCCAGCACGGCGTTCCGTATTACCCTCCCGAACCCACCGATTCCATATTCTGCTAACAGTCATTGGATCTCGACCAACGCGAGTAGCAATGTCGCGAAGCGATAAACCGCAATCGCGATAGGCTACAATCCGACCTTTATAAAAGTCGGAAAAGTGATGGAACGCATTTCTCCTCCTTACACGAGGCATCATAACAACGTTTCACCGGGCAACGCCAGTCAACTACTATTTGTGTATGAGAAATCGGTTGGTAACTTTCCTCATGTCAGCACGTTGTAGGTGTCGCCACCGGCGCCAACCTTGTGTGAATGCTCTGAAAAGCTAATCATTTGCATATCACAGCATCTTCTTCCTGTCGGTTAAATGTCGCGTCTGTAGCACGTCATCTTCGTGGTATAGCAATTTTAATGGCCAGTGGTGTATGTCAGCCTCAGCATTGTTGTGGCCCGTTACTAAAATATGCAATAAAACAAAAACAAAGGTGTGGGGTGGGGGGGGGGTGTAGACGTCAAATGAAATGCAATTATTCTGTAATGAGGCGCCGGAGTCGAAGTGTCCCTTGTGCCAAACTACTCAGAAAGTAATCGAAAACCACTTACGAAATTTGTCGGTGGAATTCGGATTCACCCGGTATACAGGGTGTCCCAGGAATGTTGCGTCCAATTTCGAGGGCTGTGGAGTGTTTTTGGGAAACAGATCGAGAACAGGAACCCATGTGCGAAAACGTCATCCAACCGCACTGCAGAGCGTCGAAGTTAATAGACACCGGCGCCTACCACTAGGTGAACCGTAGGGGGAACGTCTCACAAAGTTGTCTGTCATTCAGTGTTCGCGATTGATTGCGACGAGCGCCAGTGGAGAGGGAACTAGCCATTGTGTAGAACGGCGTTGTCTCCTATGAATGCGATCCTCTGTTTTCTTGGTGGATGACGGTTTCGGACAGGCGTTTACGAGCGCACTTCATTTTTCTCTTGGAACCCTCCAAAATCTCCAGTGTTTTTCAGTATACAGGAGAAAAAGATAATGCAGATGGAAACCCATGTCCAAATCCTTCATCCATCAAGGCGACAGACCACAACATTCATAAGAGACAAGTCCTGTCTGCGCATGGGCTAGCGCCATCTTCAGCGCTGGCGATCGTGACAGTCAGTCGCCATCACTAAATAACAAACAACATTGCGAGATGCTCCGCCAACTGCCCGGTCGATCGGCGTACAAAGTCACCTTTGCTGTCGAAAGGGTGTCCTATTAACTGGCGCCGGCGCCAACTTCGACGCTCTGTACCATTGTTGGATGACGTTTCCAGACACGGGTTCCTATCGTCGATTTGTCCCTAAAGATACTTTACAACCCCTGGAGTTTGTCGTAACATTTCTGGAACATCATTTATAACAAGGCTGTTGAAGTAAGTAGTCTCAATGTTGATTCGTTAAGCGCGCGCACCCCCACCCCCACCCCCGGACACACACACACACACACACACACACACACACAGAGACAGAGAGAGAGAAACGGAGAATCTTAGCGACATCGGCCAAATGTACTGTGTTGTGTCTGTCCTACATAGTATTTGGCAGTCCGAGAGCCGAGAATTGAGATGCCCTCTGTTGCAACGAGTTCTTGAAAACTGACGTCAGTATACATACGAGAACCTGACCGCCAAATTCACGTTGCTGATCGGGCTGAGGCGAGAACGAGCGTAGCCGTTGGTTCTACTCGTAAAATATCTTGGTTGATGGATGTATTTTCGGTTCCGTTCGTTTCTAGCTGCTTCTTACTACTTGAGTTCATGTAATGGCTTTCATTGACTGCAAAAAACTTTGCATCGAAGGATATATATATATATATATATATATATATATATATAAGACAATATTAAATCTTAACGGTAACAGCCAAACAGCTGCAGAATAAAGATTTATTGAAATCCTTGATCACAGTTTCGGTATATCTAAATATACCTCCATCAGAAGCAAAAATACACTAAAATCACATCCTGCAGATAGTATGCCGTGTTCGCATCGACCATCTCTTTATAATCATGCCGTACACATGGAGGTGATATTTTAATTTTAACTACTGACGACGTCTTTGGCACGATTATTTTACGCATCTCCACTGCAGGATGTGATTTTAGTGTATTGTTGCTTCTGATGAAGGTATATTTAGATATACCGAAACCGTGGTCAAGGATTTCAATAAATCTTTATTGTGCAACTGTTTGGCTGTTATAATTTACCGTGAAGTTCGTAAAGAATCCTTCCATTAATTTTGATGAAAGTAGTGAAGATCATAAATTTTCAATTTAGTGTCCCCATTATAGACGCAGACACGCTAGATAAACATCTGAGAACTGACTCGGATAGCGACAGCTGCGTGGTTGAAGTGTACAGCGATTATAGCACCTACACTGTACTGAAGAAACTTCTCGGTTCTCAGATACCTACCAGAGTCCGTTTGGATCTCTAAAAGACTGTTCTCGATTGCTCAAAGGGCTATATTTATCAGCGTGTCCGTCCAAATTATGCCGTCAAGCTGATTTCCCCCAGTCCGACGGAGTACCTCTTCCTTGGTTACACGATCTACACATCTAATCTTCTTCTGACACACCATATTTTAAAATCTTCTCTCTTCTTAATATCCGTGCTCTTTATCGACCACTTTTCACTTCAAATTGAGGCTAAATTCCAGAAAAATACTTCGATAAAAGTCTTCCTGTCACTAACTTTTCAATTGATTTTAACATTTGTAAATAATAGATTTCATCTATCAGTCGTCCTTTGGAATATTTATTGGCAGATATAGATTTCGGCTAGCAACTTTGTACAATGCCGGACCAACAGGCATTACATGCATTGACCAAAAAAGGATAGTGCATTGAGAATGGCTAGTTGCTAGGCGAAATCTAGATCTGCCAATAAATATTCCAAAGGACGACTGATAGCTGAAATCTATTATTTACAAATCAAAATAACGGTCGCTGCATGCAACAGCCTCTGAATGGAGGGTAACCTGGTTATGATTTTAACATATTTCTTGCTGTTGCCAGGTTGCATTTGATATTCTCTTTAGTTCTGCTGTCATCAGTAATTTTGCAGTCCAAATAGCAAATCTCATCTACTACTTTGTGTCTTATTCCCTAAGATAATTCCCTCCGCATCGCGTGATTTTACCTTTGGTTTGCTTTTATTGTTTTTCATCTTGTAACGCCTTTTCATGATATTATCCATTCCTTTCAACACAAGTTCTTTGCCGTCTGTTAAGGAACTGCAGTGACATCGTCGAAGATAAAAAGTTGTCATTAATGTCCTTGAACTTCAATTCCTTTTCCACGTTTCCAGCTAGTTCCCTTTACTGACAGCTCTGTGTACACTTTGAATAACATGTCTCACTCCTTTCTCAAGTGTGGCCTCCCTTTTATGTGATGGACAGAACACAGTCTCATAGAAAACTGCATCGTAACACGGCCATTACCTACACCGTAAATGTTCTTACAGATACCATGGCCGCAAAACTGGTCTGCAGTAACCCATGTGTGCACTGACCATTGAGTCCTTGGTCAATAAAAATGAAACACCACTGCAGAGAACATTTTTACACCATGGACTTGTGGTGTCGTAACTGTTAGATAAGACCAAAACAAGAGCGCGGCTGTGTTGACACGGTCGTGCGAAAACAACGCGAAACAATCCACTGTTCATAAAAGGCAGCACATCAAGACAGTGTAAACTGTTTAACTGCACCGTCTTCCGCCATAAACGTCCCATAAAAAGTGGTGTAAGAACTTTCAATAAAAGAACAAATAGGTAGCAGCAACAATTTTATGGTTTTTTTGTCTTCCCTTCAGGACAACTTGGAACTTATGTTACTGTGACATTCAGCGGTTTATGTTTAGGACGCACGGATAGTAAGGTCCGACACAGTTTCAGAAAGTCTTCTGCATTTAGCATGTGGACATTTTTCTTACATTATTTAACCGTTTTTGGTCGCATTTTCCTTTTTGCACGTTTTGTGTGGCTCACTACACACATGAGAGAGATTTTCTGTTGAACCTTAGTGCCAGTTTGCACTGCATATTGCATGGGAACAATGGCTAGTCTATACTCGAGCATGAAAGCGACGTTAGACAAACGCTGCCAATAGTAGCCGAAGCGCTTACTCAAACGTGTGCCTTTCAGCGGAGAAGATGTCTGCAGCTGTGCACTTCATAGTGTGCTGGCAAAATACACTACTGGCCATTAAAATTGCTACACCACGAAGATGACGTGCTACAGACGCAAAATTTAACCGACAGGAAGAAGATGATGTGATATGTAAATGATTAGCTTTTCAGAGCATTCACACAAGGTTGGCGCCGGTGGCGACACCTACAACGTGCTGACATGAGCAACGTTTCCAACCGATTTCTCATACACAAACAGCAGTTCACCGGCGTTGCCTGGTAGAACGTTTTTGTGATGCCTCGTGTAAGGTTCAAAATGGTTCACATGGCTCTGAGCACTATGGGACTTAATTTCTGAGGTCATCAGACCCCTAGAACTTAGAACTGCTTAAACCTAACTAACCTAAGGACATCACACACATCCATGCCCGAGGCATCCGTAGCGGTCGCGCGGTTCCAGATGTAGCGCCTAGAACCGCTCGGCCACCCCGGCTGGCCTCGTGTAAGGAGGAGAAATGCGTACCATCACTTTTCCGACTTTGATAAAGGTCGGATTGTAGCCTATCGCCATTGCGATTTATCGTATCGCGACATTGCTGCTCGCGTTGGTCGAGATCCAATTACTGTTAGCAGAATATGGAATCGGTGGATTCAGGAGGGTATTACGAAACGCTGTTCTGGATCCCAACGGCCTCGTATCACTAGCATTCGAGATGACAGACATCTTATCCGAAAGCCTGTAATGGATCGTGCAGACACGTCTCAATCCCTGAGTCACCAGATGGGGACGTTTGCAAGACAACAACCATCTGCACGAACAGTTCGACGACGTTTGCAGCAGCATGGACTATCAGCTCGGAGACCATGGCTACGGTTACCCTTGACGCTGCATCACAGACAGGAGCGCCTGCGATGGTGTACTCAACGACGAACCTTGATACACGAATGGCAAAACGTCATTTTTTTCGGATGAATCCAGGTTCCGTTTACAGCATCATGATGGTCGCATCCGTGTTTGGCGACATAGAGGTGAACGCACATTGGAAGCGTGTATTCGTCATCGCCATACTGGTGTATCACCCGGCGTGATGGTATGGGGTGCCATTGGTTACACGTCGCGGTCACCTCTTATTCGCATTGACGGCACTTTGAACAGTGGAAGTCACATTTCAGGTGTGTTACGACCCGTGGCTCTATCCTTCATCGTTCCCTGCGAAACCCTACATTTCAGCAGGATAATGCACGTCCGCATGTTGCAGGTCCTGTACGGGCCTTTTCTGGATACAGAAATGTTCGACTGCTGCCCTGGCCAGCACATTCTCTAGATCTCTCACCAATTGAAAACGTCTGGTCAATGGTGGCCGAGCAACTGGCTCGTCACAATACGCCAGTCACTACTCTTGATGAACTGTGGCATCGTGTTGAAGCTGCATGGGCAGCTGTACCTGTACACGCCATCCAAGCTCTGTTTGACTCAATGCCTAGGCGTATCAAGGCCGTTATTACGGCCAGATGTGGTTGTTCTGGGTACTGATTTCTCAGGATCTATGCACCCAAATTGCATGAAAATGTAGTCACATGTCAGTTCTAGTATAATATATTTGTTCAATGAATACATGTTAATCATCTGCATTTCTTCTGGGTGTAGCAATTTTAATGGACAGTAGTGTAATTTCGAGAACAAGGTTGTCAGAATACAGTACGTTGAAGTATGGAACATGGGAGTGTGTTAATTGAACGACAAGAAATGATGCTGTTACTAATTAACAGCAGAAGTAGAGATTATCATGACAGGAACAAGTGTGATACAGTATTAAACGAAATATGCTGTGCGTTAAAAGAGTATAAGTTGCCGACAGTAGTGGAGGAAATTAAGAAGGAAAAACTCTGCATTCACAGTAGTGCCGAGAAAGACGTACCACTAAGACCGCGATGAAAAAAGAGATGCTAGCAATGAAGATCTTTACATACCAAAGCTATAGTTTCTTGATAGACTTCGATTCACATTAGCGTGGAATCTTAGAACAGCCGAAAACTTCTGCGAAAAAGTAATACCTTTTTTCATCACAGTTTTCTGCTTAGGTAGTGTCTGTTGCTCAGGGACTGGTCCGAATAGGTAATTATACTCGCTCATTCTTCATTTAACTTCGAAACTAGTATTCGTCATCTTAAAGATATTTTCGAAGGAATGGCAGACCACCCCTCTCCTCCCTCCTGCTTATCCGTTTTTTCACCAATATTCACGGCATATTATGCAGTTGCTGCAAGGAAAGCAAGAACTGCTGATTTGATTGTAACATTCGACGCCACAGCACCTTGCTCTCTGCGCGTATTGTGACGAGCCAGTTGCTCGACCACCATTGACCAGACGTTTTCAATTGGTGAGAGATCTGGAGAATGTGCTGGGCAGGGCAGCAGTAGAACATTTTCTGTATCCCGTAAGACCCGTGCAGGACCTGCAACATGCGGTCGTGCATTATCCTTCTGAAATGTAGGGTTTCGCAGGGATAGAATGAAGGGTAGAACCACGGGTCGTAACACATCTTAAATGTAACGTCCACTGTTCAAAGTGCTGTCAATGCGAACAAGAGGTGACCGAGACGTGTAACCAATGGCGCCCTATACCATCACGCCGGTATGGCGATGACGAATACACGCTTCGAATTTGCGTTCACCGCGATGTCGCCAAACACGGATGCGACCATGATGATACTGTAAACAGAACCTGGATTCATCCGAAAAAAATGACGGTTTGCCATTCGTGCACGCGGGTTAGTCGTTGAGTACACCATCGCAGGCGCTCCTGTCTGTGATGCAGCGTCAAGGGTAACCGCAGCCATGGCCTCCGAGCTGATAATCCATGCTGCTGCTAACTTCGTCGAACTGTTCGTGCAGATGGTTGTTGTCTTGCAAACGTCCCCATCTGTTGACTCATGCATCGAGACGTGTCTGCACGATCCGTTTACAGCCATGTGGATAAGATGCCTGTCATCTCGACTGTTAGTGATACGAGGCCGTTCGGATCCAGCACGGCGTTCTGTATTACCCTCCTGAACCTACCGATTCGATATTCTGCTAACAGTCATTGGATCTCGACCAACTCAAACAGCAATGTCGCGATACGATGAACCGCAATCGCGATAGGCTATAATTCGAACTTTATCAAAGTCGGAAACGTGATGGTACGCATTTCTCCTCCATACACGAGGCATCGCAACAACGTTTCACCAGGGAACGCCGATCAACTGCTGTTCGTGTTTGAGAAATCGGTTGGAAACTTTCCTCATGTCAGCACGTTGTAGGTGTCGCCACCGGCGCCAACCTTGCGTGAATGCTCTGAAAAGCTAATCATTTGCATATCACAGCATCTTCTTCCTGTCGGTTAAATTTCGCGTCTGTAGCACGTCATCTTCGTGGTGTAGCAATTTTAATGGCCAGTAGTGTATCATGTAATTCGTATAGAGGGCGCTATACAGCCAATCAACGTGTTCCCCGCAAAGCCTACTTTCATTATACGGTAGTCTTGAAAGAACTGTGACAGAAGCCCGAACAACGGGGGACTGACGTACTAGAACATGCATTGATACTATGAAATAGTGATATGTAATCTAATGTATAAGCCGCATAGGTTATGCCGCCAGTTGTAACTTTTTATTATATCACCTGACTATGTACTTCCTGATTTTTTAGCATTGGTAATGGCTAGGCGCTAGCCGAAAGCTAGATTTGCCGAATAAAACCCGCAAGATAAGGACGACTGCTGTGCTCTGTCATTTGAAAATATACTCACCTCTCTACATACTGCTTCCGCAGACATCGTGAAGAGCAGGTCAGACTAATTAATGCGCGCACAGAGGGATTTAAACAGTAATTCTTCCCTCGCGCCCTACCTGAGTGGAACGGGAGTAACTCTAACATGTGGTACCATGCAAAGTAAACTCTGCCATGCCCTTCACTGTGGTGCGCACAGGATGTATGTAGATGCAGACAAGCTGTTGCAGTTTCTCTGGGCAGCGGTGTATCTACCGGACAAGTGCATTGTCAGGGGCTGTCTCGTCGGGGATCACAGTTGAGATAAACTGCAGCCGGATATTCCGGTCGGCAAATGGGCGCCTGAGGCGGGGCTCATTAGCATGCGATCAAAGCACAGCAACTGGGTCGGGCCGCTCCCCGCCGTGCATGCAAGTTCCCGCGTAATCGCAAGCGGCCCTGTAAAGCGAAAACCTGCCGCCTGCAGCCGCTCGCCGCACTTAATTAGCTTGGGCGGCTCAGCGGGAACTCGTCCCGAACGGGATGATGCGTCGGCCAGACTCCTGCCTCTCCGTGCCGGAACGGCGAGCTCATCGCCGTATTCCTGGCGAGTTTTTACCCCCAGAAACGAGCGGGAAGCCCTTGCGCAGCGCATTTCGGTCGGACTGAAAGAGCGTTGAGTTGGCTTCTTTACGACACCTCTTACACCGCAGTCACTTCCTCGTTCCGCGGATACTAGAGCCCGTTTCATGCTTCTGAAGGAATCTCGGCAATTGCGAAGTCTGTTAACTTCTACTGAATTCGCTGGTCGTTACATAAACTCGGGAGCGGATCTAGATTTTTTTTTCTCCTTCTGCGTTTTTAAGGGCTATTCACGTCTGACGTCAGTGGAACGGAAGTCAGTGGAATGTGGCGGAGCGGAAAGCACTCCGCAGTCGAATGCCGGTGTCTCCACACCACACCACACGGAACGTCAACTCAACGCCGCCTCACCCCTCCAGTATCGAACGGTGAAAGTGAGGTTATGGGACACCTCCCGTCGTAGACAACACATAATCATAACGTGTGAAACTGAAATGGAAGTTACGTGAAGGAGGGCACAAAGTCGAGTTTATGTCAGGAAGCACTTTGCGAACATCTGATAGTTACAGTTATTCTCAAAAAAATGTGTGTGAAATCTTATAGGACTTAACTGCTAAGGTCATCAGTCCCTAAGCTTACACACTACTTAACCTAACCGCGCGACTGCTACGGTCGCAGGCTCGAATCCTGCCTCGGGCATGGATGTGTGTGATGTCCTTAGGTTAGTTAGGTTTAAGTAGTTCTAAGTTCTAGGGGACTGATGACCTCAGATGTTAAGTCCCATAGTGCTCAGAGCCATTTGAACCATCTACTTAACCTAAATTATCCTAAGGACAAACACACACGCCCATGCCCGGGACCAGCCGCACAGTCCATGACTGAAGCGCCTTAGACCGCTCGGCTAAACTCGCGCGGCTGCAAGATTGTCCCAACAAAATTTGCAGTGATCCAGAAAAGCGTTTATGTCTTTATTAGAGTTACAAATCGCAATCTTATTGGATAAATAATTAGTTTCAGTGTGTGACGATCATCATTGAACCTGAGCACAAATGCTTTTTCTACCACATCCAGGCAACATACGCAAGTATGTAAATCGTTTCTCGCTTTCAGATATTTTGCCGCATTTATTGAAAATGTTTATTATACAACGAAATTAATTAGCTGTTTTGTATGACTGCGGGCTGTAAATGGAACCAAGACATGAAATATATTCATTTACGCTGTTTATTTTCTCGCGAACATATATATGAGCACACCATGGAACAGTATTAGCATTACATAGAGCCTTTTTACTTTATTCACAGCGTTTTGTTTCTAAGAATCGAATAACATAAAAAACAACAGTATTTTACTCCTTCAAGAGAGGTGACTTCTTTATCGTTAAAAGAGGTTTTTTAATGAAAATTGTCTCATCAGTTTATGAGTTCTTATTTTTCACACTGCTGACTCATTCTGTTGCCTCGGGCATGGATGTGTGTGATGTCCTTAGGTTAGTTAGGTTTACTTAGTTCTAAGTTCTAGGCGACTGATGACCTCAGAAGTTAAGTCGCATAGTGCTCAGAGCCATTTGAACCATTTTGAACTTATTCTGTGCCCAAGTATTGTATAACACAAATAATTTTTCGCTTTCAGATATTTTGTGTCTTTTTGTAGAAGAACACTCATAAGAAAAACATCCAAGTCCTCCTATAACAGTTTCGCTGGGCACGAAAGCAAATCAAGCAACATAGAAAAATTAATAAGACATGACAAAGCAAAACCCACTTTTGTACAGATAGCTAACGTCTCATTCCGCTGATTCCTTTCCGTTCGGTTGATAGCTACCACTTGAAATCCATTGAAGAATGAAGAATGTTGTGACGTTCCGTACGGTAGACAACCGGTTTGAACCGACTTGACGGTCATCATTTGAATTACATTGTAAAATGTTTTTGACATTCCGTATGGCGAGAAACCGGTGTGAACCATCCTTTAAAGCTCTCTTACTGTTTGTGTTAACATTTGCTATTTGCAGTTCTCTTGTTGGGCTCTTGACAGCTTTATTACCCTGCATAGCATCAAACATGATTCCTTATCGTCCACAACCCAACACTATTCATCATTGTTGTTATAGGCCTCCGCAAGCGCCCCCGTGCAATTATAGTGTTTTTGGTCATATATTTAGACTACGCCTTTAATTTTATGTGATAGCTTGTTGAACAGTTTGTATTTACTAAACTTTTTAAACTCTGTTTTCAGGTAAGCTGCACTCTTCCTTGGTCGTCTATCATTTCCGTTTACGTTGCCGGTATTCTTGTAAGTACAAAAAAATTTTCTCCGTGTTGAAAAAGTAACTGTAGTAGTATAATAATTCTTTATTTTTACACTAGCATATTGTTGGTTATGATGAGATAGGCACCGTTGACCAGTCATTCGGTTTTAAGTAATTCCATGAGCTTAAAGTACTGTGTTACAACCTATGCGTAATGCAGGACCGTTTTGAAAATATATGAGCAAGTTGCAGTCTGCCGTCACAGCTGGAACTGAAGAGAATTTTAAGGTAAGCCTATAAATTAAAACATACATTGCTCGAGTAAGTGAAACCAGTGGAACAAAATCAATTCACGAAACTCAAACCAGTATTATAGAGATTCTTCGATAGTAATTCACGGTGGAAATAGTATAGTGTGGTGGATACAATTTATTCTGGTCGGGTCGACGCCTGCACAGTCCATTAAAATGGCGGAGCGAGTAGCGGGATTCTATAATCCACGTGCTGGTATTCTGGGCTGGGAATGCTCGGGGTCGTGGTTCCTGGTACGTGAGTTGAAACTACTCCGCGGAACTCTGTTCTACATTCCAACTGGGAATATAGGGTCGCAGTTTCTCACTAAACTTGCCGGACTGGGTCCAGCACACGTCGAAGGCATCAAAGGTCTGTTGTACGTCGTCTTGTCTTGAGTTCCCTACTCTAGCGTCCATCTCAACGGCGTTTCCCTTTGGAGATTATATGATTTTCTGTGTTGTATCTGACTTTTTGATTTCTATCTGATGATGATCTAGCGTTACTTTTATGGCCCTTGTGCAGTGAAGTCAAACCACAGGTTAATCCGGGGGAGGGGGGGGGGGAGGCTATGGGGCTTCAGCCATGCGCCGCCCCCCCTCCCGCAGACCTAAATCTGTTTCTTCTTAACCCCACAAAAAAGATAGCTTCTTTGCAACATAGGTTTCAGTCTTCAACAGTGTTGATAATTTCTTCGTTATTGTAGGTGGTACTGTTATAATACACTGAAGCGCCAAAGTAACTTGTACAGGCATGCGCATTCAGATACAGAGATACTCAAAAGGCAGAAAACGGCGCTACGGTTGGCAACGCCTATATGAGACAACAAGTATCTGGCGCAGCTGCTACAATGCTACAATGGCAGTTATCAAGATTTAAGTGATTTTGAATGTGGTGTTATAGTCGGTGCACGAGCGATAGGACACAGCATTTCCGAGATAGCGATGAAGTGGGGATTTTCCCTTCGACCATTTCACGAGCCGACCGTGAATGTGAGGAATCCGGTAAAACGTCAGATCTCCGACATCGCTGCGGCCGGAAAAAGATCGTGCAAGAACGGGACCAACTACGACTGAAGAGAATCCTTCAACGTGGCAGAAGTGCAACCCTTCCGCAAATTGATGCAGATTTCAGTGCTGGGCCATCAACAAGTGTCAGCGTGCGAACCATTCAACGAAACATCATCGATATGGGCTTTCGGAACCGAAGGCCCTCTCGTGTACCCTTGATGACTACACGACACAAAGCATTACTCCTCACCTGGGTCCGTCAATATTGACACTGGACTGTTGGTGACTGGAAACATGTTGCCTTGTCGGACGAGTCTCGTTTCAGATGGTATCGAGCAATTGAACGTGTACGGGTATCGAGACAACGTCATGAATCCATGGACCCTGCAAGTCAGCAGGGGAGTGTTCAAGCTGGTGGAGGCTCTGTAATGGTGTGGAGCGTGTGCAGTTGGAATGATATGGGACTCTGATACGCCTAGATACGACTCTGACCGTGACACGTACATAAGCATCCTGTCTGATCACCTGCGTCCATTGATGTCCATTGTGCATTCCGACGGACTTGGGCAATTCCAGTAGGACAATGCGATACCCTACACGTCCAGAATTGTTACAGAATGGCTCCAGGAACACTCTTCTGGGTTTAAACACTTCCGCTGCCCACCAAACTCCTCAGACATTATCGAGCATATCTGGGATGCCTTGCAACGTGCTGTTGATAAGAGCTCTCCATCCCATCGTACTCTTACGGATTTATGAACAACCCTGCAGGATTCATGGTGTCAGTTCCCTCCAGCACTCCTTCAAACATTAGTCGAGTCCATACCACGTCGTGTTGCAGCACTTCTGTGTCGCCTTACACGACATTAGGCAGGTGTACCAGTTTCTTTGGCTCTTCAGTGTAATAGATTCAGTAGGCAGCTTGGTTTACTCAAAGAGAATTTGGAGACAACACGGTGAAACAAAATTTGTGTGAGCTGCGCATTAATATGAGTGGACAATGTAGAAAGCAGATATTATTACAGTACATATGTCATCAGATGTATTCACTGGCGTGACAGATCTATTAGGCAGTGATAGAACCAATACACGGGGATCTCGGCGAACTGTATGTTACCTGAAGTTACAGATAATATCATAATGTGATTTTGTGCTATAGACGCTTCGCTCATTCTTAGAAATCCTAGAAACAGGCGTATAATACAACCGCAGTTAACTTGCCACACAGTGTACTGCAAACCTATGCCCAGAGTAAGGGAGAACATCTAGAACGGAGTATTACAGGAATCTAATTTAAACTTTTGTAAGCAGTCGTCTTCACTGATGGCGGTTCGTGCGTATATCGTAGAGAATCCAATCTCTTTCTGCTTTGTAAAGCGTAAGTCCTCTAGTGCAGATCTGCTCCGTTCCGAAGTAATGAAAACTCAAGAGGCACTGAGGCAATGCCGGGTTTCATAACGCGGCCACAGCAGCTATAAGGGCAGAATATTGCCTGAGAGCACGAATCCTGTCACAGATTGACTCTTTTTACGTTGTCATAGCGAATGAATCCAGAAGATATCATACCCCTCCGGCTGTCTGGAATATCTTATATGCACTAACGACTACGAAAACTGTAACACTGAGAAGAATATCGCCACTTAGGCATGTCTGTCTCATAACTCAGAATATTTGTACTTTCCGAGCTATGTTGACATGGTATTTTTTTTTTATTTTTTACTCCATAACCCTGATCCCTAAGTAGTGCCCACGAGTTTTTATACAGCCTGTATGCAGGGTGAACCCTGACTCCTCTGACACAATTATGGAGCTAGTTCAGGAATATTTTTTGAGAATTTTGGTATAAAGGAAATGTGTTCACCAGTGGTTCGATACAGATTAATTGCATTTCGTTTGAGTTTTCTATCCTCGTGTACATTTCTGTCTGTATTGCACTGAAAATATATATAAAGTAATGCAGTGCAAATCTCGACAGTACGTGCTGTGTTGGTCTTTGGAAACAAATTTGTTGTATTTACTAATGGTACTTGCTGTTCGTAACGGTAACGTCCACGTTACTTTTCGCCCTCAAGCTTGCATTCAGTACTGCTCGTTTGTGCCTCTCGACCATTTTAGTTATACGATAATACTGGTAACAGCAGTGTAGATAGATGTATTGGTGAAAAGTTACCCGCCTGGTTTCTCGTGTGTGTGTTCATTGAATGCAGTGGAAAAGCAGCGCAGCCGAGCTGTGTTAGAAGTGTGCCTGTTTTTTATCTGAGGGTTCTGTCATTACTCTCTTTTGTTAAGAAATAGCTTCGCATTCTGCGACTATGTATTGCCGTCAGCTGTTGGCAACACACAAAAATTTGTGCCGGTCTTGGACTCTAACCTGCATTTCCCGCTTATCACGAGCGGTCGCCTTAAACACTTCGGCTGTTCGATTACGTCTCCAGGATCAATCCAAACTTCCATATGTCACATAGTCACAAGCCTTGTGCTCGCGTAATTCGTGATTCCCGCACTGGGAGATAAATATTATAACGTCATTTAAGCCCATCGGTCCCGGAGGCGTACCCTGATAGTTTATTGTTTTTTATTCACACGTCAAGTTCCGTAGAACCAAATTGAGGAGCAAATCTCCAAGGTAATGGAACGTGACAGTACATGAAATTACAACATAAAAATAATAACAGATAAAAATAAATGTTTATGAACCCGAAAAAAGTCAGTCCGTACGTTTACCTGGTGGATGACATCGGAAGTTCACTGAGGCTTTTTGCAGATGATGCTGTGGTGTATCGAGAGGTTGTAAAAATGGAAAATTGTACTGAAATGCAGGAGGATCTGCAGCGAATAGACGCATGGTGCAGGGAATGGCAATTGAATCTCAATGTAGACAAGTGTAATGTGCTGCGAATACACAGAAAGATAGATCCTTTATCATTTAGCTACAAAATAGCAGGTCAGCAACTGGAAGCAGTTAACACCATAAATTATCTGGGAGTACGCATTAGGAGTGATTTAAAATGGAATGATCATATAATGTTGATCGTCGGTAAAGCAGATGCCAGACTGAGATTCATTGGAAGAATCCTAAGGAAATGCAATCCGAAATCAAAGGAAGTAGGTTACAGTACGCTTGTTTGCCCACTGCTTGAATACTGCTCAGCAGTGTGGGATCCGTACCAGATAGGGTTGATAGAAGATATAGAGAAGATCCAACGGAGAGCAGCGCGCTTCGTTACAGGATCATTTAGTAATCGCGAAAGCGTTACGGAGATGATAGATAAACTCCAGTGGAAGACTCTGCAGGAGAGACGCTCAGTAGCTCGGTACGGGCTTTTGTCAAAGTTTCGAGAACATACCTTCACCGAAGAGTCAAACAGTATATTGCTCCGTCCTACGTATATCTCGCGAAGAGACCACGAGGATAAAATCAGAGAGATTAGAGCCCACACAGAGGCATACCGACAATCCTTCTTTCCACGAACAATACGAGACTGGAATAGAAGGGAGAACCGATAGAGGTACTCAAGGTACCCTCCGCCACACACCGTCAGGTGGCTTGCGGAGTATGGATGTACATGTAGATGTTTAAGTGAACGTAATCAACAATATAACACAAGAATCAGCTTAATTTTTCAAGGAACTCCTCGACAGAATAGGACGAGTGACCCATGAGGAAACTATGAAGTTTCGATTTGAAAGCGCGTGGATTACTGCTAAGATTTTTTGAATTCGAGTGTTAGCTTATTGAAAATGGATGCAGCAGTATACTGCACACCTTTTTGCACAAGAGTTAAGGAAGTCCGATCCAAATGCAGGTTTGATTTCTGCCGAGTATGCCGGACTGGCATAAGGGCGACCTTTTGCGATAAGGGGGTACTCCGGGTTCGAGTCCCGGCACGGCACAAATTTTCGTGTGTCACAAACAGCTGACGTCAATCCATGGCCGCAGTGACAGTGTCTGTTCCTATCGACGTGCATTTACGCCTCAAGGCTATTTTATTGTGAAGATAGACGCTGTATAATAAACACATACATTGTAACGATCAAAGATATTTCCATGCCTCGACAGGCTAGTAATGACGATATAATATTTGTATCACTGTGCGGGAATCACGAATATGGGAGCATAAGGGCTGTAACTAGGTGACATATGGACGTTTGGATCGTTGCTGGAGGCTTCCTCGGACTTCTCTCAATAAGGGAGAAATTCGGGGTCGAGTCACAATCCGGCACAAATTTTCTTGTGTTGCAGCAGCTAAAATCACCAAAATGCACAACACAAAAGAGCGTTTCTGGTTACAATATCTGTGTTTATACAGTTCTGTATCTTCACAAAACAATGTTCATCAGACATGCATATTTACAAGTCCTTCCACTTTTGTTTTACGCTGTAGTGAAGGTAATGCCACAGAACCAAATGTCATAGGGCAACAAACCCAATAAATCATAATTACATTATTACTCTGTAACGGGCCGCTAGAGACTATGGGTTCCTTGTGCCTGAATACACAGAAAATACTTATGAGCCGGCCGAAGTGGCCGTGCGGTTAAAGGCGCTGCAGTCTGGAACCGCAAGACCGCTACGGTCGCAGGTTGGAATCCTGCCTCGGGCATGGATGTTTGTGAGGTCCTTAGGTTAGTTAGGTTTAACTAGTTCTAAGTTCTAGGGGGCTAATGACCTCAGAAGTTGAGTCCCATAGTGCTCAGAGCCATTTGAACCATTTGAACCAAAATACTTATGAACGACCTCTGAAAAATTTGTCTGTGAAGTTCGGGGGTCAGATTGTATAGACTCAGAATCCAAAGAATATCCACGATTTTTTGTAGAAACTGATAGAAGATTAGTCGTTTTGAAGACATCTAACTAGTGAAAATCATAGACACCTGGGCATATGCTTGTCATTTGCGTACCAATGAAGACTCTGTTCTAAATTAATTACTAAATTGAATCATTTGGAACATTAGGTATAATTTATGCTATATTATCAATTGGACTTCAGCTTTCAGCAAGACAACCACAGTTATCTCCCCCCCTCCCCCTTTCCTTCAACAAGGCAGCTTTATAGTCACCGTCCTCTGATGTTTCTTATTTGATACTTACCGTAGCACACAATCATCTAGAACAATGCTAAGCACCCGCTGCATTCCTCGCCCCCCTTACAACTACTTATTGTGTAACGAATGTCATTAAGTCAGACATTGCGCTGCAATAAAAGCTCAGCCTGCTGTTTCATCTGCTGTCGCAGTGTTGCGTTGCCTGAAACTATGTTGTGTACAGTCCGTATTCTACGTTCTCTGATGCCTGGGAGCGGATGTAAACCACGTGCATTGGTTTTATTAGACACTCGGTAAAGTCCTATGCACTTTCCGGAACAGAAGATCTGATAAACGAGGCAAAAGTAAGAAGCTTAAACAGCGAGTAACAATCATTGGTGCAATAACATACTACTACTCGTACTTCTGACCTGTGGCACAAAAGAGGCACACAGAAGATACAGAAGAGGAGTTACCAAACAATGAAAAATGGCTGCATACACAACATGCTATCTTTTTATCTTTGTCGTGTAAGTCATCTTGGATCTTTAGTTCGATAACAAACATACAATTGATCTTACAACCGTCCAAATGCTCTGAAATGACCATAGTAAATTTTTTAATTTCTAGCGTACTTTTTTGTCGTGATCGGTGAGCATATGCCATATTCAGACGCCATTTGCTGGGCATCTACTACTTATTTAGGATAAGCGGCGACGCAGGTGTGGTAAAGTGGACAATGAAATCTACCTGCCATCACCATTGGGGAATGTACGGTTTCTCTCTCTCTCTCTCCTTCTTTTTTTTATTTTTATTTTTTTTTTATCCGCTGCTCAACAGTAATTAAAAATTACTGACAGGACAAAAGAGTCGCTAGGCGGTTGACGCCCAACGTAGATTAGAAGATGACACCAGTACATAATAGGCGCCCGGACTACTACCACAATTTTGTCGGTAGCTCCTGCCGTATAGAGGTGTTGGAGAAAGGTTTACCGTGTCGGAAGGGCTCACCGCAAGTTACGGTATTTTGTCGGAGAAAACGAACAGAAGGAAGGGTGAGAAGGAGCGAGGACAGGTTGGGTGAGCGAGAGATTTCTTTCACCGTCCGGAATCTGCGAAGAGGTGCGCCGTCCGGCCGGAGTATGTGGAACGTTGAACGTCGGCTGGTGCTGCGGTCGGCCCGCCCGGACAATTTCCCCGGAGACGTTGCGTGGCAAGCGGGTCAGCCGAAGCCCGCCGCGGCGCGGCGCTTAAACCGCTCGCTCCGCCTTTGTACGGTTTCCTCCGGCCGAACTCCGCCGAAGCGGAGCAGCGCGAAATTTGGAACTACTCTGCATCATGAATTAGTCTGCGGCGAGGTTGTTTCGTCATCCAGAAGACTCACAAGGGGACTGTCATCCAGCGGACTCACAAGGGACCGTTTGAACTTCCCTTCACTGATCTGATTCGTACTGACAGGTATGTAGGGAACCACTACGACTTCAACATAGGGCAAACAGGAAGACGCAGCTCTGAACCGTTTTGGAGAAAATCGAGTTTGAAAATTTTTGGCGCGCTTATATACTTCGTATGGTCGCTAGTATTCAAGGTGTCCGCATGCATCCGACTAAGCGCATACTTTCATAAGCACAAAGCCTCAGGATGAAATTTTGCGCCGATACTTTTTTCTTTTCATTCCCGCGTAATTCTAACTACAGATTTACTCTGAAGAGCCAAAGAAACTTGTACACCTGTCTAATATCGTGTAGGGCCCCCGCGAGCACGCAAGTGCCGCAACACAACGTGGCATGGACTCGACTAATGTCTGAAGTAGTACTGCGGGGAACTGACACCATGAATCCTGCAGGGTTGTCCATAAATCCGTAGGACCACCAGCGGGTGGAGATCTCTTCTCAACAGCACATTGCAAGCCATCCCATATATGCTCAATAATGTTCATGTCTGGGAAGTTTGGGGGCCAGCGGAAGTGTCTACACTCAGAAGACTGTTCCTGCAGCCACTCTGTAGCAATTCTGGATCTTTGGGGTGTCTCATTGTCCTATTGGAAATGCCCAAGTCTGTCGGAATGCACGATGGTCATGAATGGATGCAGGTGATCAGACAGGAAGCTTACGTACTTGTCATCTGTCAGAGTCATATCTAGACGTATCATTCCAACTGCACACGTCCTACACCATTACAGAGCTTCCGCCAGCTTGAACAGTCCCCTGCAGACATCCAGGGTCCACGGATTCATGAGGTTGTCTCCATAGTCATACACGTCCATCTGTTCGATACAATTTGAAACGAGACTCTTCCGACCAGGCAACGTGTTTTCAGTCGTCAACAGTCCAGTGTCGGTGCTGACGGGCACAGACGAGGCGTAAAGCTTTGTGTCGGGCAGTCATCAAGGGTACATGAGTGGGCCTTCGGTTCTGAAAGCCCATATTGCTGATGTTTCGCTGAATGGCTCGCACGCTGACAGTTGTTGATAGCCCAGCATTGAAATCTGCATCAATTTGCGATTCTCTTCAGTCGTCGTTGGTCCCGTTCTTGCAGGGTCTTTTTCCGGACGCAGCATTGTCAGAGATATGATATTTTACCGGATTCCTGACATTCACGGTACAATCGTGAAATGGTCATACGGGAAAGTCCCCACTTCATCGCTACCTCGGAGATGCAGTGTCTCATGCGGCGATGGTAGCACCACGTTCAAACTCAAATGAATCATGATAACCTGCCATTATAGCAGCAGTAACCAATCTAACATCTGCACTAGACACTTGTTGTCTTATATAGGCGTTGCCGACCGCAGCGCCATATTCTGCCTGTTACATATCTCTGTATTTAAATACGCATGCCTGTACCAATTTCTGTGGCGCTTCAGTGTATTGTAACGGTGCAAACTGTCAGTATTTAATGATTCATTTAGTAATTTCTTAACATTTTTTCGCAAGGACATTGCAAATAAAAATAAACGTCACGCAAGAACTTCGCATTAAAAGAAGTATAGTCATTTTAATTATATCATCGTTTCTACATTTGCAGCAAGTATAATGTGTAACCTATGGAGTACTTACTAATCAGGATGATACTGATCACGGAAACATGGCAAACAAGAGTAATTGCGACATAGAGCACATGTAGTGAGTGCCGAATCTGAATGTGCATGGTTTGTTCCATGTGTCTGTTGAAAAACAACTTGGTGAGGATTCAGAAATTGTTCTCGGTCATCACACAATTTCGTGGCGTATCACGCGTATCTGCTGTCAGAATTACGTGCGAATGAAAAAAAAAAAAAAAAAGGTACCAGCAGAGAGGTTCGATCCATAAACACCGCGCTTAGGAAATTAAGCACTTGTGTTAGTGACCATACAAAGTAAGCTACATAGCATACCAAAAATTTCCAAACTCTATTTCCTCAACAACGGTTGAGAGCTGCGTCTTCCTATCTACCTATGTTGAAATCATAGTTGTGCCCTACACTATCTGTCAATATGGATCAAATCGATGAGGGAAAGTTTGTACGGTCCCCCTGTTAGATTACATCAGTAGCCCTCTTTACATCCTAGCGAATGGAAGCGAACACGTTAGTGTGCGCATTCGCAGATAAATAGTGTTCATTGCAATTCGCTTGTACACACATCAAAAAATGTTTTGCATCACCTCGGCTCCGAGAGTTGCGGGACCTTCACAGAAAACTGGAATAGAAATAAACATAAACATCATTTCCGCCCTTCTTATTGCTCACGAAAACCACACATTGCATGTTGTACCACCATACAGCGAGACCTTCAGAGTTGGTGGTTCAGATTGCTGTACACCCGGTACCTCTGATACCCAGTAGCACGTCCTCTTGCATTGATGTACGCCTGTATTCGTCGTGGTTTACTATCCACAAATTCATCAAGGCACTGTTGGTCCACATTGTCCCAGTCCTCAACGGTGATTCGGCGTAGATCCCTCAGAGTGGTTGGTGGGTCACGTCGTCCATAAACAGCCCTTTTCAATCTATCCCAGGCGTGTTCGATAGTCTTCATGTCTGGAGAAAATGCCGGCCACTCTAGTCGAGCGATGTCGTTATGCCGGCCGGAGCGGCCAAGCGGTTCTAGGCGCTACAGTCTGCAACCGCGCGAACACTACGGTTGCAGTTTCGAATCCTGCCTCGGGCATGGATGTGTGTGATGTCCTTAGGTTAGTTAGGTTTCAGTAGTTCTAAGTTCTATGGGACTGATGACCTGAGATGTTTAGTCCTATAGTGCTCAGAGCCATTTGAACCATTTTTTTGATGTTGTTATCCTGAAGGAACTCATTCACAAGATGTGCACGATGGGGGCGCGAATTGTCGTCCATGAAGACGAATGCCTCTCTAATATGCTGCCGATATGGTTGCATTATCGGTTGGAGGATGGCATTCACGTATCGTACAGCCGTTACGGCGCCTTCCATGTCCACCAGCGGAGAACGTCGGTCCCACATAATGCCACACCAAACAGCAGGGAATAACCACCTTTCTCCACTCGCTGGACAGTGTGTCTAAGGCGTTCAGCCTGACCGGGTAGCCTCCAAACACGTCTCCGATGATTGTCTGGTTGAAGGCATATGCGACACTCATCGGTGAAGAGAACGTGATGCCAATCCTGAGCGGTCCATTCGACATGTTGTTGGGCCCATCAGCACCGCGCTGCATGGTGTCGTGGTTGCAAAGATGGACCTCGCCGTGGACGTCGGAAGTGAAGTTGCGCATCATGCAGCCTATTGCGCACAGTTTGAGCCGTAACACGACGTCTTGTGGCTGCACGAAAAGCATTATTCAACATGGTGGCGTTGCTGTCAGGGTTTCTCCGAGCCATAATCCATAGGTAGCGGTCATCCATTGGAGTAGTAGACCGTGGGCGGCCCGAGCGAGACATGACATCGACAGTTCCTGTCTCTCTTTTATCTCCTCGATGTCCGAACAAACATCACTGTGGTTCACTCCGTGACGCCTAGACACTTCCCTTGTTGAGAGCCCTTCCTGTCATAAAGTAACAATGCGGACGCATCCGTGTACCTCCTTCCAGGTGGAATGACGAGCCGATCGGCTGTTGGACCCCCTCCGTCTAATAGGCGCTGCTCATGCATTGTTGTTTACGTCTTTGCGCGGGTTTAGTGACATCTCTGAACAGTCAAAGGGGCTGTGTCTGTGATACAATATCCGCAGTCAAAGTCTGTCTTCAGGAGTTCTGGGAACCGGGATGATGCAAAATTTTTTTTGAGGTGTGTATATGTGAACAAGCGTTTACACTAGACGAAACGGCAGACAACAGGAGATAACAAACACAGCCTATGAAGGCTGCTTTATCGTTTTCTGGACACTGATAATCGGCGTACCGTATATAATACTATACAGTTATACCCGTGATGTAAAATTTCGATGTTCAGAGGGGGGTTGTCTTGCCTGGCGAACGTACTATTTTTGGCGAAGAAAGCAAAACATCGTAGAAAGAAAAACTTTGTGTGTCTCAGTTTGTACGCGAACGTGAAATGCGCGGAGGTAGTGCACTTAATAGTGAACTACAGCTCCAATTTTCCTTAGCGTTAGTCCAAAACTTTGCACACATGCCAGGTTTTCACTGGCATCTCGTACAATTGTGGAGAAAAATTAAAAAATATATATATATCTCTAATTACCGACGAGCAATGTAACCTGAGGAAAGGCTAGCATTTACACTCCGGTTATTAGCAACCGGCGACATTAACATTAGTCATTGCTTCGCATTTAAATAGCTGTTATACAGGTTGTCGCAGGAGGATTGGTCAATATGCAAGGATGTGACAGGAACGATTATCCGAGGCAAAAAAAATTTGCTTAACATGGGCTCTAAAATGCATACCTTAAGAGCTATGGGTACTAGTTCATCTTCCCTACTGTAAAACACGTATCTCTACTGAACAACTGTTTATAGCTCTTAAGGTTTGCATTTTAGAGCCCATGTTTAGCAGATAACTATTTCTTGTTTTGGCCCTTACTACCTCCTGAAAATGTGAAAAGCAAAGAGCTTGCAATAGAAGAGATTTGTTTTACAATATCGAAAATGAAAAAGTGCTCATAGCTCTTAAGACATTGCATTTTGGAACCCATGTTTACTGCACTTTTTATCTTCGAATGATCGTTCCTGTGATATCTCTGAATATTTGACCATTCCTCGTGGTATTCCCTTTATATCGAATAGTTTCTGCTGTCTGTAGTGACATACTCGAAGCCCTTCGAGAATTTTATCACGCTAATAAGGAAGATAATGTCAATAAAATATGATTACTAAAATGCGAAATATACACATTTTGTTACATAGACCATTCGATAAAACTGCTATAAAGTTTTTATGGGGCGTGTATACCAGATATATCATTTTTGAAAATGAACACACTTCGTACGACACGATCGCAGTATAGGCACTTTCATTCCAAGATGACCGGTTTCAGCAGTCTTATGCTGCCATCATCGGAGTATCTTACGGAGCTTGTTGTAAAATTGCGATGTCACATTACATGAAGTCAAAGCATAAAAGGCACTCCGGATATATACATTCTTGATAAAAGTACAGTTGATAAAATGCACTCAGATGATAAAATCCTCATATCATCTACGCGTGTTGATGTCGAACATGTATGGACGATACGAAGATTTTATCAACTGTAATGAATAGGATGGTTGTCAAGGAATAACTGCACATGGCGTATGCTTTTTGTTTCGTACAACTACGAGAATGATGTAGCCACATCGTCGACACTGAACATTCCTTTTGGAAGAGGGCGCCTCTCTTTGATGTACTGATGCACAACACCTTTTTTCTTTGTATTTTTCAAGTTTGGGTTGGAACGCGTCAAGCTAGAATAGTCTCGACTGTGCGTAAAGTTTTGTGCCACAGAGCATACATATTCCGCGTTGTGGAAGGTAACTGCGCACCAGCGTCGGCGGTGGAGGCCAACGCGGATCCGTGTCACAGTTCTTTCGGCCGGATGGTAGTGTGAACATCCTGCGGCGCAGAACAATGAGGTTCCTCATGAGTGAATCCGCACGCGAAGGACTCTGGCCAGTTGCCGCGTACTAGATCGTATCCCGCTTCGTTTAAACCTCTTGAAGGTCGTCGCGGTAATTTTCTGATGCACACGATTTATCTCCAGTCGTCAAATTACCTTCTGCAATTAATGTGCAAATTTTTAATCAGATCTTAAATTCCCGCAGATGAGGTCCTATCCAAGATCTTTAAAAAAATAAATAAATAAAATAAAATTCCGTTAAGCTTTCTTAGCCTTAAAAGAAGTACTTTCACGTAAAATATTTCCATCACGGCGCCAATATATTTTTTCTGTTTGTGCAAGGTAGAGTTTGGTAAGACTTTCTCGTGTAGCGTAATATGCAGAGAACTAGCTTGCGAGACTGGGACATGAGCAGACCTAGATCAAATTTGCATAGCGTATTAACGGCTGCGGGCAGGCACACTTTAGCCAAATGCTGGGATGGTCCACAAATTCGATATGCATTCAGTTAAAATGCGACAAATTCCCCGTACTGGACGGAATAAACATCAGGGAAAATAAAAATAAGAGGAGGAAGAAGAAGGCAGAATTTGATAATATTGAGGGCTAATCGCGTTTATATGTGTCTTAGATATACAACTCTTCTTTTATGTATCATTATGTAAAAGAGTATTTCGTCGCAGTGGTCATCTTTAAATAGTACGTCACGTAGAAAAAAAGTGCGTTCGTGAACGTGACTAATACCCCTTTTATGTTATGTACAGATTAGTGGTTTGGGAAACACTTCGAGAAACTGTGTATAAGATTACTCAACCTGCATGTTTTTTATGATATCCGATGCTATTCTAAAACTAAAGCTTTTTTCACCGACAACCTTAAAGTTTTCCAACTTCAGTTTTTCGCTTTCGTTCTTTCATTGAGCACTGGAAGAAAATGCCTTTCGCATTGTGTTTTTTCACTAAAATATATGACAGATAGTCAATCTCAGATATAAATTTTCAGTAGCGGAATAGAGCTAAACAACTGAAGCAGATGCAAAGTTGAGAACGTACAATAAATGTAGATGTTGAACCTGATTTTTCAGCTCAGAAACACGCGGACACGAAACAATAAACATATAGTGATCAGAGCTAGTTATGTTATTATAAAACAACTTAACGTAAGAGTTAAGTGTTGGTGCGCCTTCACACCAAAATGTGAGTTAACAGGTGTACTACTATGAGAATGTTCGCACCTGACTATACGTAGAACGCCAAGCTTATTTGTACCCTACTTCCTTGCGATACTACGATACAATCTTCCGCATTGAGATAACGGCAGCGCCCTTTATCACAACACCAGGAAATATCATCGAGGATCGAATGTTCCAGAACGAGCTATGAAACGCCAGACATTTTAACAAGAGTAAATAAAACTGAAATTTACAGCTGGCTAGGGCAGGTCACGAATGGATTAGTTTATTATAACAAAAGAGATTCATTCGATTCCCTATACTGTCATACTGATGGTTCTCCTAAGCAGTGTAGATAGGTGACAAGTTATTACTATAAGCAAGGCCTCGTGTGAGCGCTCGCACAAAACCGAATCTTTATTCCCATTCTCGATGTCGAGCCGAGCCGACGCTAGAAGCAACGAGAAGCTGGAAAATGGGAGCGGAAAAGGGGGGGGGGGAGAGAAAGACGTTCCCGCAAGCGAAGGTGTCAAAAAGCGTTCTCCGTCTCTCCCAAACCTCTTTTCTTTAACTTGTTGTTGTTGTTGTTGTGGTCTTCAGTCCTGAGACTGGTTTGATGCAGCTCTCCATGCCACTGTATCCTGTGCAAGCTTCTTCATGTCCCAGTACCTAACTTATGAAGTTTTAATAAGACGTTCTGGTAGCGCTAGTATTAGGTATAGATTGAAGGTTATTCAGACCTATGTTAATCTGTGTGAAAATTTTTTCTCTCTTGATATCCTCTGATCATAAAAAAGTAAGTAATGTATAGAACACCACACTTTTTCGCTAGGCTTGTTCCTATTGGGATTGTTATGCCAGCTTCTGACTCACACGGCCACTTGCCTATGGCTTAACATGTAATCCCAATCTCAGAAGAACTTAGCATTTTTCAAATATAAATCGCGCTGATACAGATTAAATCCACTCGAATGGCAGCGCAGATCCTGGGGCAAACGGTGATTGAATCATTAGCCGTGGATTTTGATCTATGGTGTTGCCAAAATCGTTAATGGAGAAGTGTCATGTTGTTTAATTTAAAGACCAAGCACCCAGGTGCACTTTAACAACGTATGACACCATAAGTTGTGGCAGTAAGCCACATATAGCCGTTTGACGGCTTATACCATTCACTTCAAAATGGCTACACAATGGAAACTGTGCAGTCACGATAAAGATAAAATCCAAGTTAGGACAGCCGATGCTTCAGATTATTGTCATTCAGAAAATAGCAGAAGAATGAGAACGAAGCCTTGTTGCGTGACAAATCTAAAGGTGAAGGGGCTCTGGCTGTACTACTGGTTCATGCCTGACCCCAGAGATACATATCCTGTAAAACTGATCAACATGCGTAGTTTACAGACACTCTAACAGCTCCCGAAGTATTGTACCTAATGCTTTATGTGCAGTCAGTGCAAACGTAGTGTGTGGGCCAAGAAAACTTGCAAAATGGTGGAAATAATGACCAACTACCCTCCCCTCTCACCTGACGGGGCTTACGTATCGGACCCATTTTCTACTACAAGTGTGATTCGAACTTGTCTGCACGATCACAGGTTGTGGTGTAGGATAAGGAAAGGAGGTGAAAAAACACTTACCGAAATAATAGTTGACTACTGACTATATTAAAATTTATAGTAATTCATAGTAATTTGAAAAAGAAAGAAGAAAAAGAAAGAAATAGTGAAACTAAAACAAGACAAATGGCACTAAAATGTGTCGCAGCAATGCCTGGATACAACAATGCCAACGGCCTTGCCGCAGTGGTAATACCGGTTCCCGTCAGATCACCGAAGTTAAGCGCTGTCGGGCTGGGCTAGCACTTGGATGTGTGACCATTCGGTCCGCCGAGCGCTGTTGGCAAGCGGGGTGCACTCAGCCCTTGTGAGGCAAACTGAGGAGCTACTTGACTGAGAAGTACTCGTAGCGGCTCCGGTCTCGTAAACTGACATACGGCCGGGAGAACGGTGTGCTGACCAAATGCCCCTCCATATCAGCATCCCTATGGGCTGAGGATGACACGGCGCCCGGTCGGTGCCGTTGGGCCTTTATGGCCAGATAAGGAGGAGTTTAGTTTAGATTACACGATCGGGAGGTAACGCTCGGTCAGTCAAGCAAAACATTAGAAAAAAGTGACAAAAGGAAGAAATAAAACACATAATTAAGGATGAGCGGGAGACATCCCGTCTAGTAATGGCATACGGCAGTAGACGACACAGATTATCTTACGATTAGTGACCGCATGGAGGCGTCTGTGGTGCAGTTGCGATCGCAGTTACGAATGGCCATCATAATTTCGGGTGGCCCGATCGTCGCAAGTAGGGGGCAACTTTCTCCGACTAACCAGTAGTATCAGATCCACCTCCTGACGAGTGTAGAACTCAACTATCTCCACATGGCGCCAGACGGTACGACAGTGTGTTGCGGAGGCTGTTTGTAGCTTCTTCATTGCAGAAGTCAGACCTGAGAGGCACAGAGCTCTACTCGTAAGGGGTTATTTAACACATCGGATATAGGAGAAAACGGCTGACTGGAGGGCTTTACTTTTCATAGCCAACCTATGAGCAGGGTACAAAGTTAAGATAGGTTGGCAGGCACTGGATGCCTCTAATGGTTCGGTTCGCTTCTTTGACACCTCTATAAGCTGTAATTACCCTAATCTAGATGTGGCGATAAAAATTTGCCACTCTTGGAGAATGTGGCACCACAAACTCCTCGTCTCTTTGGGAAGATTTGGACGTCACAGGTACAGTTAGTAGAGACAGGAAAAAATTGTTTTATCGTATGGCCAAATTCGGTGTTATTTTTTGTCAAACTCAGTGAGATTTTTTGCCAAATTCGATGTTATTTTTTGATAAATTCAGTGTTAGTTTTAGCCAAATTCGCTGTTCAAATTGTTCAAATGGCACTGAGCACTATGGGGCTTAACTTCTGAGGTCATCAGTCCCCTAGAACTTAGAACTACTTAAACCTAACTAACCTAAGGACATCACACACATCCATGTCCGAGGCAGGATTCGAACCTGCGACCGTAGCGGTCCCGCAGTTCCAGACAAGCGCCTAGAACCGCACGGCCACTCCGGGCGGCAAATTCGGTGTTATTTTTTGCCAAATTTGTTGCTATTTTATGCAAAATTTGGCGTTATTTTTGTGCCAAAATCGATGTATGCTTGTCAAATTCTCTATTTTTAACCGAATTCGGTCCTATGTTTTGCCAAATTTTGTGAGATTTTTGCCAAATTTCGTGATATTTTTACGAGATTTGGTGTTTTCTACCAAATTTGATATTTTTTCGAATATGGTGATATTTTTTTTCCAATTTTGGCGAATTTTTTTGTCAAATTCAGTGTTTTCTTAAATTCGGTGTTATTTTTTGCCGGATTCGAAGTTATTTTTTTCCAAATTTGGATTTATTTATGTGCTAAATTCGGAATTAACTTATTTTCCAAATTCGGAGTTATTTATTTTCCACATTAGGTGCTGGTTTTTTGCCTATTTCGGGATTTCTTTTGATATCACATCATAGTTCATTACGTGACAAATGAACTGTCATTTTAAGATTATATACGAACCTCAGTGTTCAGGAAAAAAGAACTGAAAATTAAATTTCAGCATTTATAATAATCAGTTACCAGCAATAATGAACTGTCGTCCTCAGTTATATAAAAAAAGAAATTATACAGGAAAATGACAAATTTCGCGATGCTTTGTAAAAATCACGGTATTGCTTCGCGTTACTGCTTTCGTGAAACTTTCCTGTCCCTAACCATTAACGGTGCCTCTTCCTTATGTCATTTAATGGCATAGTGTGACAAGCCACGCTAAACGAATTACGGAGTAGGTTCAGATCGACTTGAGTTCGCCGGTGGCCCCAATTTTGGAATTCTAACTCGCTGGCTGCCGGCGATAAACTGTTTCGGGCGGAGCGTCGTGTACAGCGCCGGCGAAACTTCTGCAATCGCGTTACGAGCGCGGGCACACGGCGCTATCCTGTTCTCCAAATTGCTGCTCTCTCTGCCCGCGACGGGGCCTCGTTAGCCTACGTGGCGCCAAAGGAGAAACGGCGTAGGCCCAAACTAGATGCTAAACGAGCGCGAGCGCGCACTTTCGGCAGATAGGTCTCGGCTCACTGACGCCGTCATTACAGCCAACCAGCCGCTTCGAATGCCCCACTTGCAGCAGTCCTCAGCTGACCGTACGGCGAGATGTAATGGAGCCGGATCCTCGCAAAAATACTGCTCAATGAACAGGTGTCTGCGAAGTCCAAGGTTTTCCCGCCGCTCGTGACAAACGCTACTGACGGCATAGGAAAGAGCCTGACGTAAAGGAATATCGCTATAATTTGCAAAACTACTTGGAACATTCAGGAATAGCTAAAGTCGGCAAAGAATGCTCACAAACAGCTGGTAGAATCGGGTGTTTACAGGACACAGTGTAATTCGGAGAGACGTGTACGTATGAACTACTAAAAGAACGGTCGAAAACCGAATAGCCGGCCGCGGTGGCCGATCGGTTCTAGGCGCTTCGGTCCGGAACCGCGCAACTGCTACGGTCGCAGGTTCGAATCCTGGCTCGGGCATGGATGTGTGTGATGTCCTTAGGTTAGTTAGGTTTAAGTAGTTCTAAGTTCTAGGGGACTGATAGTGCTCAGAGCCATTTTTGGAAAGCGAATAGAACAACACAAGGGCAACTGTAGAATGGGAGAAACTGACACATCAGCTGTTGGGTAATACGCTTTGCAACGTGGAGACAACTGGACTCCATTTTATAAGACTCAGGCACTGGCAGTTATGAAAGGCTACGCAGAGGGGGGCATAGAGTTTGCCAAATATCCCAGTAATTTTAATCAGGAGGAGAAAGGGTTTAGATGCTGAAGAAGATGTGTACCAGTCTTCCTCCATGAACGATAGCAACTGACAATTGTCTACAGAGCTTGAGTTTTCAAAATATGTGACGTCACGTCATATGCGCGGAAGCGGTATTTTATTCCAGTTAGCAGAGAGCCAGGGTGTTTATCGGACCTTCGAAAAAGCTACGATCTTCATTGAAGATGTCCTTCACAGAAGGGAGGAAACACTGGGATTCAAGAAGAAATTTATCCGACCGCGGCGTAGTAGCATGGAGTATTTTCAAAAGTGTGACATTTCCGGCCGTGAAAATTTATATTTTACAGTGATCACTCATCATCGGACTCTGTTCACGCTCTTTATATGCCTTAGCAGTCCTGGTAACAAGACTCAACACGGACGACACTAATGCACTCTGGTGGCCATCCTAACCATCACAAAGATGGTTCAAATGGCTCTGAGCACTATGGGATGGTTCAAATGGCTCTGAGCTCTATGGGACTTAACGTCTGAGGTCATCACTCCCCTAGAACTTAAAACTACTTAAACCTAACTAACCTAAGGACATCACATACATCCATGCCCCAAGCAGGATTCGAACATGCGACCGTAGCGGTCGCGAGGTCCCGGATTGCAGCGCCTAGAACCTCACGGCCACAAAGGGCGGGCTCGTCACAAAGAACTGCAACTTTAATCAGTTACATACACGCCAATGGCGTGTACGCCTACGAAGATACATTGATATCCGCACATATATTATGAATGCTTCACTTTTTTTTCAGGCAGTGTATATTAAATTTAGTTGCAAAAAAGTAAAAAAAATACATACAGTTCGCACCGAGCACAAAAATGTTTGGTCAAACTTCGTAGTTACTTACGTACGCCATGTTCCGTGTTCACAATGAAATTTATTTAATTTAAGATAACAGTAATTTATAACTTTTACTACAGACTGTATTGTGTTACCAAAGAACAAGAAATATTACAACTAATGCGATTCGAACCTACGCGCACGCGATTTGACTGTGTTGAAAACGTGGGCCTAGTTCCACATGCTCATCATCTCAGATAGTAAGTTCTTTCATCATCATCAGCAGCGGATTAAAATCACAAATTCTTCGATTTTCCGAAAACAGTCTGCGTGCGAACCAGATGCGTATATAAATTATCCTCAGTTCGAAGTGTTCTAACGATTCCGCCTGGTGCGAAACTTGACTTTTAACTTTGATATTTTTCGAAACCACAGGTGTAGGGACCTAAACACGTACGCAAATATTACTTTGTGGCAACCCCCCATAGCAGCATTCCCGAAGTTCGTCGAAATTAGTAGATGCCCTTGTGCGACGGCTGTTCAAGGAGTATCGAACCTTAATCCTCCCCTCGTAAACCAAAGAATCGTGGGAAACTTTCTTCAGTGGAGATGGGTGGGAGACATTCCTGCGCAGTTGTAATTTTTCTTTTCCACGCCAGCAGGAAGCGCCAATCGTTGGCAGCCAACCTGTGAGTGAAGACATGTACTGAGCGTAGGTCGGATTCCGGTAATTTGTAAAATGATGGAAAAACTGAGCAACGGTATTGCAACAGATTATGCCAAAAACTTGACAACGCCCAAGTGGAGCACGAATAGAGGGCTGGTACAACAGCTTCAAAGGTGGCCACACATCAGTGGACAGAGAACCGCTTTTAGGCAGACCCTCAAGAAATGGCAGTGTCATTGATCAAAATAGGGACCAAGGCCAAATCATCGATACCAGGAGATCCTTCGTCCCTTTCGTGATTATGTGCGGCGCAAACGACCAAATCCGCGGGCAGCAAAACTTGGCAGCATCATTATGCTAACGCACCCACCCATTCTGTGCATTTGATTCAGAATTTCCTCACCAAACACAACATTCCTCAGGCTCTCCATTCCCCAAATTACGCATCTCCGCGTAAATTTTAGCTATTTCCAAACCTGAAAATGTCCCTGAAAGAAACACGGTTTGTGTCAAGATAAGACGTCATACGGATGCGACGGCCCGGCTGACCACCATATCAAAAGACGCGTTCCAGAAGTGTTTCCAACAATGACGGAAGCGCTGGGAAAAGTATGTGCATTAACCGCAAGACATCTTGGAAGGGATTTGGGATTCTGTACCTCCAAGTTAATAATAGGATTTTTGCGAACCAGAGGTTCGATAATTTTTTAACACGCCCATAAACACTTGTCGCAGGCTGGGTGAACTGGGTACACGGTCAGTTCCGTACACTTCAGGTCCCAGGTATTTGGACTGACTGGTTCACATGGTAACGCTTGGAGTGTTTTGCCGCTGCTGCTACGGCATTGGCAGAATGGCGTGACGAGGCAGAGGTTGTCCTCGCTGAGTATCACACGGCCGCTTCCGTCTCCCACAGTTGCCGAGTCTGATGGCTGCCACGCGCCCTGTTTTCAGGGCCGCCGACAGAGTTATTACACCTCGCTTCTCGTGTTTCGTAACTCCTCACTGTCGAGTGTCACGGCCGCTTCGCGCGAGGCGTACTTACCTGCAAGCTCTGTACAATACCGAGCAGGCGTAAGTCTGAGGTGTGGTAGTCGCCATGCGGGGTCTTCGACATTCACTCCATAACTATCGCTTCGAAGGCCGCCCGCTATTTCGCGTGGTAAGTTCTCTTGTGACAGGATGATAATCAGTCCACTTGGAGATGGAGTGGAACGGTACCAGGCGGTCTCGTTATCCCCAATATAAGTCATGGCACTGAAGTGATACGTATATCCAAATTGACTCAGTACGATGGATCGACGTGGAGACATGGCAGAACGGCATTTGGACGTGCCCACGACCACACAATAAATGAAGTCCGCCTACTTGTTAGTGTTTCAACTCGGACTGTCCAAAGTGGCTACAAGGAATAGTGTTTCACTCGCAGTCATGTAATACGGGAATAGAACAGTTTTCGTACGAAAATGCTAACCAACAGGGATTTGGAACGAATGCCATCCCTTGTCAGTGACAATCGATTTCGAACCGGACAGCAGCTGCCGCTGTCGGAAATTCACGCCCATCTCAAACAGTTTCCGAACGAACACTGAAAAGCGAACTGCATGTAATCAACATTTGGAGTTGGGATACCTGGCAAAAGGATACTGGTCGCAGCGGCACGCAAAGTAAGACGTTGTTAAGGAACAAAATAACATAGGAGCTTGACATCTGACTGGAGGGGAGTAGTGTGGTGCGACGTGTCGCGATTTTGCCTCTTGTCAAATTATACAAGTCCTTGAGCGCACCGACGGCTCAGACAATCGTTTGACCTCCAGTGTGTGGCTTCAAATAGTTCAAATGGCTCTTGAGCACTATGGGACTTAACATCTGAAATCATCAGTCCCCTAGAACTTAGAACTACTTAAACTTAACTAACCTAAGGAAATCACACACATCCATGCCCGAGGCAGGATTCGAACCTCTGACCGCAGCGGTCTCGCGGTTCCAGACTGGAGCGCCTAGAACCGCTCGGCTACACTGGCCAACCCAGTGTGTGGGGGTTGTAGTTCAAGCCCGAGGTAATTCTGCGATGTTTTGGGGATGCTCTTCGTACCATGACGTGGGTTCAAACATTTAGGTTACGGGGAATATGAACCAGAACCTATATTAACATTCTCAGTGATCAAATGTTGCCCTGGGTGAGTATGTTGTGAGCATTACCGTCATCAAACTGTGCGGCTGGTCCCGGCGGAGGTTCGAGTCTTGCCTCGGGCATGGGTGTGTGTGTTTGACCTTAAATTAATTTCGGTTAAGTAGTGTGTAAGCTTAGGGACTGATGACCTTAGCAGTTAACTCACATTAGACTTCACACATATTTGAACTTTTTTTTGAAGTGTCATCAAAGACGACAACAGTCGTATTAACAACGCTGGACGCATACGTTCCTGATTCAACAAAGACTGAGGCAGCGTATCGCACCGCATCTGGCCCGCTAACTCACCCGATCGTAATCCTGCAGAATACACATCCAGTGATTGTTCGGCAATCGTGTAATCATACCGTAAAAAGTCTCCCCGCGTGTTTAAGCGCAATGCGTTTTTCATTTCTTTATGTTAAGAGTCAGTCGCTAATCCCTGTAGCAAGCGTCGATACTTTAAAGGTCTTTCTGAATTTCGCTACCATTTTCTAGCATTTTGACTTGGTTGTGTACAACGGTATGGTGCACGAACATCATCATAGGGCTTATCGACTAGGTCATTTATTTATACAAGGTGGTCAGCAATAGTAAGCTTGTAAGGATGGTAGGTTGTATTAAGAAATAATTGTCAAGAAGAAAATTTCGATACGTTGCGCTGTTTCGAAGTTAATCAGCGTTGAAGTTAGCCAATAAGGACGTTGAGTGCTCAAATTCAAGCAGCTGACAAGATACAATTAGTGCCAGTTGTTTTCATAGCGTACATGATAGCGTATGAGACTGCTCAGCCTCTAGTTCGGGTTCGATTCTTACTATCGCCCCATGCCCAATTTTTGTATCGGTCACTCGTTAGATTTTAAGAAACCTAATGAACAACATGTTTGCCGACAGCGTCTCTGACGGACCGAATTTGCGCGCGCGACGGCCTGGTCGGCCAACTTCAATGCTACTTAACACGGAAACGGCGAAACGTATCGAAATTTTTTTCTTAACAATTGTTTGTCGCCACAATCAACTCTGCAACACCCTTACAAAATTTAAATCTGTTTTTAACCACCCTATATACATTTCGAAGAGTAATGAATATTTATTTGATATATCGAATGGCAGTCTTCTCGTATTCACGCAGTAGCGCGCTCTTCCGTCTCATGTCAGGAGGTGGAATGTGGCTCAAGATAGGTAGCGAGTGTGTGGGAGTAGATTGTATTGACCCAATAACAGCGCGCATGGCCTCGTTAATTTTTACGATTGTCAGTCAAGACTGCACATCGATGTTCTGTATCTGATCTCAGTGCCATCCAGGAAGTTACAGTAAAAATAGAACTAACAGTAATTAATATAACACTCGCTTGGTGTACGCCTGAAACTACTTTCACGGCAGAAAGCGTCTCCCCATTAAAAATTACATGCTGTGTTCTACTTGCTAGTAACTATGCAGTGACAAAGCTGGTCTGATATTCCGTGCGCTCGTATTTTGTTTACAAGACCAGAAGTGTCGAACCGAAGTTAGGCAAGACAACATCAACTTGTTAGCTTCCGATAACAGTAGAAGACGCCGCGCGGGATTAGCCGAGCGGTCAGAGGCGCTGCAGTCATGGACTGTGCGGCTGGTCCCGGCGGAGGTTCGAGTCCTCCCTCGGGGTCCGCAGCTCGTGGTCGTGCGGTAGCGTTCTCGCTTCCCGCGCCCGGGTTCCCGGGTTCGATTCCTGGCGGGGTCAGGGATTTTCTCTGCCTCGTGATGACTGGGTGTTGTGTGATGTCTTAGGTTAGTTAGGTTTAAGTAGTTCCAAGTTCTAGGGGACTGATGACCATAGATGTTAAGTCCCATAGTGCTCAAAGCCATTTGAACCTCCCTCGGGCATGGATGTGTGTGTTTGTCCTTAGGATAATTTAGGTTAAGTAGTGTGTAAGCTTAGGGACTGATGACCTTAGCAGTTAAGTCCCATAAGATTTCACACACATTTGAACATAATAGTAGAAGACGCCACGGTCAAAACATAACTCTCGTCAATGAACGACAGCCAGTAAGCGAACAACAGCGCCCTGGCCCAATCCGCAAGTCTTAACAGACAACGACCCCATATTAGTCTTTCTTTCTTTCTTCTTCTTCTCCCCCCTCCCCTCTTTTTTTCCGCCTGAACTATTGAACACAAAATTAGATGAAGATTTTGGCGCATTACAGTAATTGTAGTGGTGTGGAAAATGCGTGAGCAGTACCGTCTCGGCTGGGAGAGATACACATACAGAGACGGCAGGAGAGCACAGAGTTGCGGTGAACGACCTAGCCCCGGCCCCCAGTGAGCGGGCGAGATAGGGCACGGCAGCAGACAGCAGGCGCCGACTGCAGTGGGGCCAAACCTGTTTGTGCCGGGGGCGGCGGCGGCGGCAGCGACGTCCGGCCTTGCACCCACGCCGCCACAACGGAAGGCAAGGCCGCCGCCGCCTCCTTCTGGGGCCTCCCGAACGGAAGCTTTCAGCACATGTCAGTTCCTGGTATTCTCATTCTTGAAGCAATCCTTAACCTACATGACTGTAGCAGGTACTACACAACTTGACAACACGAGAACCTTATTTCGGGAACCGTTTTTCGCTACCCTCTTCTCACGATACGCCTGAATCGATTTTGCGACCACGATCAAATGCTGTTACCCGAAGTGTGTCAATAAATCAGTTATTCGAGTTATTATATACTGAGCTGAAAGAAGTCATGGTATACCTTCTAATATCGTGTGGGACATCCTTTTGACCGACACTGTGCAGCAATTCGACATGGTATGGACTCAAGTCGTTGCTAAGCCATGCACAGATATTGAGCCATGCTGGCTCTACAATCATCCGTAATAGCGAAAGTGTTGTCGGTACAGGATATCGTGCACGAAGTGACCTCTCGATTATGTCCCATAAATGTTCGATGGGATTCACGTCGGGCGGTCTGGCTGGCCAAATCATTCGTTCGAACTGTCTAGAATGTTCTTGAAACCAATCGCGAACAATTACGACCCGAGACGACAAGGGGCTTTGTCATCCATAAAAATTCCGTCATTGTTTGGTAACATGAAGTCCATGAATGGGTGCAGATGCTCTCAGTTGGTTCACTTGGACTAGACGACCCAGTCCATTCCATGTAAACACAGCCCACACCATTAAGGAGACACCAACAGCTTGCACAGTGCCTCGTAGACAACGTGGGTCCATGACTTCGTGGCGCCTGCGCCACACTCGAACCCTGTATTGCCTCATATCAACCGAAATCAGGACTCATCTGACCAAACCACAGTTTTCCATTCGTCTGTGGTCAAACCGATATGGTCACGAGCCCAGGAGACTCGCTGCATGTGATGTCGTACTGTTAGCAAAGGCACTCGCGTCGATCCTCTGTTGTCGTAGCCCATTAACCCCAACTTTCGCCGCTCTGTCCTCGCGGATACGTTCGCGGTACGTTCCACATTGATTTCTGCTGTTATTTCACTCAGCACTGCTTTTCTGTTAGGGCTGACAACTCTACGCAAACGACGCTGCTCTCGGTCGTTAAATGAAGGACGTCGGCCACTGCTGTATCTGGTGAGTGATAACGCCTGAAATATGATATTCTCGGCACACTCTTGAGATTGTGGGTCCCGGAAACTTTAATCCCCCAACGATTTTCGAAATGGAATAGCCCACAGCTGCCATTCCGTTCGAAGTCTTGATTCCTGCCGTGCGGCCACTATCAAGACGGCCACCTTTTCAATCACCTGAGTACAACTACAGCGTCACCAATGCATTGCCCTTTAATACGTTGTGCAAGCGATGCTACAGCCATCTGTGTATATGCATATCGCCATCGCATGGCTTTTGTCACCTCCCACTCCTTCCATTTTTTTTTTTTTTTTAGGATGTTTCCAGTCTCAAGTATGGCGGAAAAAAATTTGCAGAGCCATGTGCGTATTTTTCTCCGCCATACTTGAGACTGAAACATCCCAAAAAATGGAAGGAGTCGAAGATAATAGCTATCTTGAAGCCTGGAAAGGACGAGAGAGATCCCAAGAATGGCTCTGAGCACTACGGGACTCAACTGCTGAGGTCATTAGTCCCCTAGAACTTAGAACTAGTTAAACCTAACTAACCTAAGGACATCACAAACGTCCATGCCCGAGGCAGGATTCGAACCTGCGACCGTAGCGGTCTTGCGGTTCCAGACTGCAGCGCCTTTAACCGCACGGCCACTTCGGCCGGCAGATCCCAAGAGCTACAGGCCTATCTCTCTGCCGTGTGTGATGTACAAACTTCTCGAGAAAATTCTCCTAAAGAGAATGAACCACCTAATAGATGCACGCAGCAATACCCGTGGATCAAGCTGCTTTCAGGTCGAAGAGGAGCTGCTGCGACCAAGTCCTGACACTAACCACGCATTTTGAACGTGGTTTTCAGAACAAGAAAAAGACCGGTGTTTGATGCGCATTACGATAACATTCTGTTTTATTTTAATTCTGGCATTTTTTCTAGTGGGTTCTGTTTAGTATGTTTTTAGCCCTTCCAACACCTTACAGTCCGATTCAATTAATATTTTGTAAACCCAATTTGCTTGTGATCGATCGGAACCAGTAATTTGTGAGGGACTTCCATAGTCATTTGGATTCACTGAATTATCTATATAATCAGCATAGCTTGAAACTGCATTAAAGTGAATTTGAGTAAAAAGGCATCGTGTAATAGTGTCATAGGTATTGTTTTACCTCATGGGGATGACGCCACAAACTAATAAAATAAAAGTAGCAGCCTCAGCTGGTACTCGGGCAGTTGTAGTGACACTCTTCACACGATATCGATGAGTACACGTAGCAAACGGTGGAGGTCATGGGTGTCCCTATGTTTCCAGGATGGCGCTCTGTCATCCTTTCCTTAGGGTGAAGGTCGCCTCACTGACTCACTGAGGCAGTAAGATCAAAAGGTAAGTATCATACGGTAAATTCTAAATTAATGTGCTTCGTACCCTCTGCATATGCCGTGTTCTTACAGAGTGTGTCTGAGACTTAAAAGAGGAAAGAAAAGCAGCTGTCATGTTGCTGTGTGGCCGGTAGAAAACGCCAATTTAAAAGAAGCTGAAAATGTTCTGTAAAAATAAGATATCTGACGAAGGGAACCACCCGAGATGGTGCTGTAACACTAGAGTTTCCCGTAAAGTATAGAATTAATTTGGATGTAATGTACTTTAAATTTCCATAAGTTAGTAGAACTTTTTGTATGTTTGTGTGTGGAAGGGGGGGGGGGCGTATATGAAAGAAGTGTCACATATTCCTACAGTACTGCACAAAACTGAAAGGAAATCTTCGATAGTGAGTGGTCCGCCTGGAAACAAATATCTGTCGAGATACGGACCAATCTCTTCTCTCATTCCCTTCTGGTTGTTACGTAGAAGCAGACACTACAGGCAATGGTGCATGTGATTATCACGCATCCTGACACACCCTTCTGCCCTTCTTCGGAGTGAATTATACATTCTTTCAAATACGCATGGCTACACTTGAACTCCGTCACATTCATTGGTCACATGCTCCCGTAACGTCTGCAAATTGTCGATAGGTTGAGCATACAGCTATGCCTTTAAATGTTCCCATAGACAGAAATTCAACGGATTCAGGCCTAGTGAACGTGGAAGCCACGTGCCCGACCAATCCATCGCCCATGAAACGTTGCGGTGAGAGGTAGTGTCGCACGATTCGTCGAAAGTGGTGTTTTGACCCGTCATAAACAAACCACAGTCGTTGTCTTCCTGGGAGGGTGACGTTCTCCAGTAGCGCTGGTAATTGATAAAGCAGAAATAGGTTAACGCAGCACCTGTTAATCTGTTTTGTAAAGTGTATAGCCCTATGAGGCTGTCACCAATAGTTCCTGCCCATAAGATGATACTGAAGCAATCCGAATGCCTCACCTCCATGATTGCTCGAGGATTTTTATCTACTTACGCTTGCTTTTTGTGGTTATTGACTGTGCCATCTGTTGTGAGGGCCTACTCCAGCTTATACTAATCATTACTCGTTACTAGTAAAAGGCCCCGTATCTCAACGGTATTGGTTTCCGGACATGTAATTGTAGGAACTTTTTTTTTTAGCTTTTACTAGTATTCTCTTCTCCAGGAATATGTGACATTTTTTTTAAAACATCCTGTATATGATTTTAAAAAGCAATAGTTACGATCCAGCACCAAGTTTCGTTTAATTTCATAATCATCCCCCAAAACCTAACAGTACACTACACTTCAGTGCTCAGTGAGGGATATGGGGTTGATTCTGAATTTACGTGCAAGTTTTCTTATATGCGTTTTTTTGGGTTCTTACTTATTTGTACAGTGTGTATCTAAGAGAAAAGTCAGACAAATACCTTTCATGACTGACTCCTGTCCGTCTCGCATTCGGACGAGGGAAATGTTCTTGAGCTAGAACGGTAGCTAATATATTACAACTGATCAGAGGCTAACGAATTGAAAACTTTTGGGGTTTTGTAATTTGGAAGGTGATAAGTAGATATGATGAATAAACCGTTAGTGTGCAGTGATCGTCCTATGTGCTGAACTCCATCGTACTTGCTAAAACTACACAAGAACGTCCAAGATTCCAAAAAAGCACCGAATTTCCAGTATTGAAACGTATTCCAGTTCGTTTAGCGGGAACATAATACACCACTGTAAACGGTGGCTTGATTGCAGGCGTACTTCCAAGGCCTCAGTGCTGTCAGCCAGTCAAGGAGGATGGCAGGTGGGCGGATAACAAAAGTCCTCGCCTCCCAAGGCCAGCTGCTTCGCTTATTGCCGAGGCAACGCTTTCTGTGGATGCCACTCTTATGCGGGACGGCAAAAAAATCACGCGCGCCTAAACAAGCTTTTAAATATTACTGGCAAAGTGTGCAGTAACCTCCCTCCGATGATGACGTCATTAGGAACTCAGCTCTGGCTTTGCTGGACAGAGGTAGGAAACGAATTCTAAAGTGATCAATGCGAAGAAACCATTCTAGCATTCATCTAAAGTGTTTTAAAGAAGTTTCGGTAAATTTACATTGCGAAAAAGCTGAAATAACAACCGAAGATGATTCTGCGAGAACAATGATTTATCGAAATTTATACGCTGTGTTTGGTTCTGACGTATCGAACACATTGGAATTTGTGAACAAAATTTAATAGGTGAAGGAAGTATTAAATGCTCTGAATCGAAAAGTTGGGCGATATGTGACCTGGTAATGAAACACTGGTCTCTTGTCAATTTTTTATGTGTGGAGTAGCTGACTGTTTTTGTGTACCACTCTCCCTTTTCTTCTGTCCGTATTTGCGTTACCTGTGAACCCTCCGCCCTTGCACTGTGCAATGGCTTGTGGAGTATACATGTAGAAATAGAAATTCGTTTGCATTGCAGTTCGTTTATTCGTTAGGTAAAATCCCCGACTGCGGGGGAATTGTATGCGATCTGGCTGCCGGTAGGTGTTGACTAAAATGAAATTATAGAGTCACAAGTAAATATTTATGGTGACCCGCCAAGGCAGCCGAGAGCGCTAAGCGCTGCTTCCTGGAATCGTGTAGGCGCGCCGGCCCCAGATCGAATCCGCCCGGCGGATTAACGACGAGGGCTGGTGTGCCGGCCAGCCTGGATGTGGTTTTTAGGCGGTTTTCCACATCCCGCTAGGTGAATACCGGGCTGGTCCCCACGTTCCACCTCAGTTACACACGTCGCAGACATTTGAAACACGTCCGCACTAATTTACGATTTACACTAGACGCAGACAGTTGGGGTACACTGATTCCTCCCTGGGGGGGGGGGGGTACTGGGTGGCAGCAGGAAGGGCATCCGGCCATCTCCAACACTAACTTTGCCAAATCCGTTGTAACCACGCCGACCCTGCGATCGCTGCGGGACTATGGCGTCAGCGAAAGAAAGTAAATATTTATGGTATTAGTCCGTGGTGATGAAAGGCGTTATGTGATATTGACCATGTACATATTTCTGTTACACTTGGAGGTGGGTGTGACGAAGTTTCCCAGTAACTTTAAATTCGCTATTTGATGTGGATAGGTTTGAGGAGAAGTTTATGTAACTGGATGTGGGAATGCGGAAGAATGTCATATATGGGAAATTGGTGTTATAAAGTCTTCATTTGGGATGAGGTAGTTAGGTAGGTGGTTTTCATGAATATGTCATGGCTTGAGAGGGGAAGTCCATTGAAATTACGCTAACAAAGGACGTGGATTGTGTGGAGACGGAAGGAATCATCTTTGGCACGTAGCTCGGATAGTTATTTTCACCGACGATAATTAATGTAAATAAAAAATCTGATCACCTTATTTTATTCTACCGGTAATTGCTTATTCTAAAGACAGCATTCTCTTTCCCCTTGCGAATATCTCTGGTAAAGCTAGATACTAGTAATTTACTTCATATCGTAAATTTTAAGCGGAAAACCAGTGATTATCATGTACAAACCTGGATAAATACTTGTATTGCGTTAGAGGACGCTACGTGAATGATAATTTGAATGGGAATAAATGTCGACATTATATTTAATCTTCCCTCTGGTGCAGTGTCAACACATAAAACAATATGTTTCATTCCCCTGCGTCTGTTGGAATAAAGAAAGCCAATAACTTTCTGGTAAATATCACGTTTGTAGCTAGCCAGCTATTAATCGTGATTGCAGTAGTGGAATGGGTAGCGGACTAGCTGTAAAATTTTCATTAATACGAGTTTTATTTGTCTTGGGAGCAAATAAAACCTGTATTGAACAATCAGATCACAACTCCACAGCTTGTCTATGTAATGTGTACAAAACTTAGTATTAGACAATGTCGTCACATAAACTTATTCGTAAACAGTGTAGTAATTATCCGAGTTGCAGTAATTTACTACCGTTCTTCCACCGAGCAGACGTGGAGACAGGAACAAACCAATTTGCATTTATTTTCCCGCAAGGCGAAAAATACACCTCCAGGCATTTGTTGTAAAGGTGCGTAAGGACAAGTATAGGCGTCAGAAATGGAAGAACCCAATTGACGGTGGTGCAAAAGTGCCAGAAGTGCTCGTGGATAAAAGAGGAGTAGAAACTTGTTCTACGGAATGATGTTAGGTTTCTTTTTCTTTAAATGTTTTATCTATAACTGTGTGATGGAACCCAATGGCTTTGACTATATTCTTATGGCCTCACAGGCAAGTCTGTCAACAGCTCCTGTTTCTCTCCAGTGACATCATCTTGAAGCTGCGAGGAACCACGTGCGTTGTTATTTGCGGCAGTCGTTTCCTTATGCAGCGCAATCCGAGCAGCGTGACTCACAAGCCCTCTTTCAGTTTTCAAGGTTCCGACGAATTCGATGACGTCTGCCGCCTATCAGCGGTCGGGTCACGCAGCCGCCCCGTCGCCTTCTTGCTGTGGCCACTGCCGGCTGGACGCAAGCCCGAGTACTGCTGTGGTGACGTCACGAGGTGGGAGGGGTCCTCTGCTCCCTCCACCGGGCCCCTATCCACTCTCTCCACGCCCCTCCCTCCCCTATCCCACCCTACTTTGGAAGCAGTGACATAATCAGGCCCATTCAGCAAGTCCCAGGAAAGAAACCGTATAAAAAGAGGTACCGGCCGAGAGCAAGCCAGCGTTAGCTGCAACGCCGTGTAGCTCCCTCAAAGGCGGCCTCTATCGGAGTGATCCGTGTATATGCACGCTTGCGTGTGCGCATAACATCGCTCTTAAAGAGGCTACGTACGTAACTGGAAACTTGACAAGCAGGCGTGTGCAAGCTCGTAGAAATCGCATCGCCTCCACGCAGTACCAGCATGCCGGTACAATCATCAGTTTGTGCTCCTACTACATGTAACTTGGACAACGACAATTTGCGCATTTTCGCTGGCTTTTTTGTTGTGATGCGTTAACAAAAGGAATGTTGTTGTAATGCGTTAAAAAAGGAAGGAGGAAACGAAACATGGGCTGTAATGAAACAAAAACCTTATTTGTGTATTAAATTACTCTGAAATCTGAAATGTATCCTTTAAAAAATACTACGCGGTCAGGCCTAGAGGACCGCGTGATGCCATATGGCATCATTCGGATGCAGTATGGATGGACATGGCGTCAGCACACCGCTCTCCCAATCATCGTCGGCTTTTCAGACACTGAAGCCATACTTCTCACTGAAGTAGTTCCTTACTCGGCATCACGACCATGAATGGATCCCGTTCCAATGCTCCCATCAAGGAAAAATCACCGGTAGTTCCGAGAATTGGACCGGGTCCTCCATCAAGTCAGTCAGACGCGCTGCCCTCTCAGCAACGGACGCGAACTGTAGATATATCCGCTGGCCGATGGTGGCCGAGCGGTTCTAGGCGCGTCAGTCTGGAACCGCGCGACCGCTACGGTCGCAGGTTCGAATCCTGCTCGGGCATGGGTGTGTGTGATGTCCTTAGGTTAGTTAGGTTTAAGTAGTTCTAAGTTCTACGCGGCTGTTGACCTCAGAAGTTAAGTCCCATAGTGCTCAGAGCCATTTGAACCATTTTTGTAGATACATCCACACGATTGGTATAAGTTGTAAGTAGGCTGTTTAGGTTTTTATGTTGTTAACGCCACGTAGCGCTCTGTATGAAAATCACTGACTGTGCTGTTTGCAGTCTGTGGCTGGTTGGCATTGTTGGAATATTTGCTATTGTCGTGTTGGGCAGTTGGATGTGAACACCGTGTAGCGTTGCGCAGTTGGAAATGAGCCGCCAGCAGTGGTGAATGTGAGGAGAGAGATGGCAGAGTTTTGAGAGGGGACGATCTGGACGTGTGTCCGTCAGAAAAAGGAAATTTGTTGTAAGACTGCATGTCATGAACTGATATATATGACTTTTGAACACTATTAAGGTAAAGACATTGTTTGTTCTCTATCAAAATCTTTGATAGTCAGGGCGATTCTTTTGTAGGGATTGTTGAAAGTCAGAAAAAAAGGTGTGTCAGTGTACTGTTGATCAGAATAAGTAAAGAGAGTGATGTTGAGTAAGTTCAGTTTTGCTCAGCTGTTTGAAAATCAAATAACGTAAGAGGTTTATCAGAACAGTAATTTATAATTTTCCAAAGGGAACGTTTCATGGTATCTCAGGACCAGTGGAGAGATACAGGGTGACCCAAAACTCCATTAACATTTGAAAATTCATTACTTCACGGAATAATGTAGGAAGATAAGTTGAAATTGACACAAATACTCGAAACGATATGGGGTTTTATTGAAACCAGAAAAAGTACACAAAAGCCCGACAGATGGCATTTCATCTGATACAAAAGCAAAAATTATATAACAGTAGATTTTTAGCAGAGACGATGTTGTTTATAACAAATGGTCAACATGTCGGCCGTCATTCATGAGCAGTATCTGTAGTCGAGGGACACTGTTGTGAACCGAATTGCACACCATATCAGTAGGTATGATGAGAAACTGCCGTCGGATGTTGTCTTTTAGCATCTTGGGTAGGTCGGACGATCGCGGTAGACTTTCGACTTTAGGTAACCCCACAACCAGTAATCACATGGATTGAGGTCTGGGGACCTGGAAGGCAAAGTATGCCGGAAGCGGCGGCTCAGCACGCGATCCTCACCAAATGATGTGCACATGAGATCTTTCACACATGTAGTAATAGGTGATGGAGCAGTTGCGGGTGTTCTCGAGTGGCGTCACTGATCTCTTGCTGTCCAGTGTCATCTGCTGGCCGGTTTTTGTACTCATTTTTGCTTGCAGTAAAATCCCGTGTCATTTCAGACATCTGCGTCAAGTTTTGCCACTCTGCGTACATTATTCTGTGAATTGGTGCATTTTCAAATGTTAACTGACTTTTGAGTCACCCTGTGTATTTGAGCTTGGAATGTTTGCTGTTGCTCTTTCTTGATAGTCTTACGGAAAATAGGAATATTAAGCCAAATGGTAAGTTAGTGGAAGTGATTAGAATTTGTGTCCGCCCCTGGTAGTTGAGTGGTCAGCGCGACGGAATGTCATACCTAACGGCCCGGGTTCGATTCCCGGCTGGGTCGGAGATTTTCTCCGCTCAGGGACTGGGTGTTGTGTTGTCCTTACCATCATCATTTCATCCCCATCGACACGCAAGTCGCCGACGTGGCGTCAACTCGAAAGACTTGCACCAGGCGAACGGTCTACCCGACGGGAGGCCCTAACCACACGGCATTTCCATTTCCATTAGAATTCGTGGTACGAATACTGACCTGCTTTTTTCTTGTCCCGTTAAGAAAACTTGTCAGTCTGGAACCGCGCAACCGCTACGGTCGCGGGTTCGAATCCTGCTTCGGGCATGGATGTGTGTGATGTCTTAGGTTAGTTAGGTTTAAGTAGTTCTAAGTTCTAGGGGACTGATGATCTCAGAAGTTAAGTCCCATAGTGCTCAGAGCCATTTGAACCAATTTTTTTTTTTTTTGACCCGTGACGTAAGGCTGTTGTGGTGTGTCACGTCACCACGGCGCGGAATTTAGTTTGTGAGAGTGGCGTATTTGTAGGTGTCGTTTTGATGCGATCGGTGGTGCTCTCTGGTGGTGTGTTAGGTGATGTTTTTGGTTTAGTTTGCGAGTGTGGCGTCGTGTGTGAATTTTGGTAAACTGCTTTTTTTATGTCTTTGGTAGGTATGGATATGACTGACAGGCTCAACAGTTTTCGATTGTTGGCTATGTTGAGGGACAGTGCGTTGTCTCTAATAAAATTTCTTCAACTATTCGGATTTTTGGATGAAGTCATGAAGTATTCAGTATGTCGTGAAGAAATTAGCCTTACTTAAAGTTCCGGCGTCTCGGACTATGGACGGCTGTATGTGGAGATGTCGTAAGGATAACAGGTCAAGGGAAGTGTTCGATCCCAATGTGTGGCTGTGAATGTTGGTTTTGGTATCAGGAAATGCTTTTGTGCTATATAGGTCAAGGGAAGTGTTAGGTCCTAATTTATGGGATCGGGAGCTGCTGTTGAGCTATATAGGTCAAGGGAAGTGCCCGATTCCAGATGATATTATGTTTAGTGGTATTTGGGGAGTTTTGTGATGTCGGTTTTCTTCGTCGTTTTGTATGGGGGTGGGTGTCTAAATTTGTTTATATTTTGTTTTTCCCCACCCAAAAACCCCCTATTTCCCGCGCTTGTGCCGTTAGTGTCATTAGGCTTTTTGTGGAACGTGTGTGTGTTTATTCTTCGATGTATTTCCGTCCTCATAATGTGTACGTAACGACTTTATATGCGCCATATTGGAATCGTGGTTTATGGTCGTTTCCGCCATATTTGTGACGTCGTGGGTGAAAGCAGACAGGCGGGATCGGACGCTTCCGTATTTCCCTGATGACCTCGGATGTTAAGTCCCATAGTGCTCAGAGTCATTTGAACCATGAAACATATTTGGAAAATCATTCTAAATCAGAAACCCACTCTGACATCCTGCAGAATCGAACCCCGGATCTGCACCTGATTGTCAGCCTAGTAGTTACTTGTGTCGGCACAACAGTTTCCCGCGCGTCGGCCCGGAGCCCTCACTGCATTCTGCGTACGGTTGACACAGCGAGCTAGAGGTGGGGGAAACTGTAGTAAGCTTTCAGGGCACGCGTGGAGGGGCAGAGGGGAGGGGGCAGCAGAACTGAGCGGCGGGAGGGGGACAGCTGGCACAGACTCGGCGACGGGGGAAATCCTTCAGTTGGCCCGGGGAGGACCTATTGTCAGTTGCGAAGCGTGCACCGTGGCGGGCAGCGAACCGCCGTTGGAACTGCGCGGTAGATAGCGCCGTTTGTTCACTGTGAGAGGTCGCTGCCGCGGCACTGCGCTCGTGTGTTTCCCAGTCGTTGTATCCGCCTGCTCTCTCTCTCGCGCGCGCGCTCGCTCGTACACAGAATTCGACAATCAGACAAGAGCGACGTTGACGAGTGGCAGCGACCTAAAAGTTTCTGCACGGCCGCCAGTGTTTTCCTCGTGTGCAGTGTTTGTGCGTGTGTTTCCGAGTGTCGCCGGTGGATGTGTTGTGCGACCATGCAGATAAGCGGCGGCCTGCCAGAGCCGTGGTCGACGCAGTAGCTCACGCGTATCGCCAGTGTCAGTGATCGGACCGCGCCCACCCCGCCGGACATGGTGAAGGAGAACGGGCTGCCGCCCCCGCAGGCGGTGCGCAAGTGGGTGCCGCTGAGCAACTGCTTCCGCGACTCGGAGCTGGACATTTCGCGCGGCGGCGACGTCGTGGTGGGCGACGCCGGCGGCGCGGGCAACGGCGTCGCGGGCTCGGGAGCGGCGGTCGGCGTCGCGCAGAAGACCGCCACGCTGTCGGCCTTGGGCAAGCGCCTGCTCAAGGACAAGGTCCGCCCGAGGTACGCAGAGGTCGTGGCTGTACTTGTCTCGTTGTTGTTGTTGTCTTCGCTGAATATCGACTTACCGATACATATAAAGTGCAGGTCAACATAATTTGGTTTTGATGCTAAAGTGTGATGGTTCCACCCCTCCACGCCCTGAAAACTCAATTGAGGTGCTCTGTAGTATAGCCCGAAGTCGGAACTTATCGAGTTTAGAGGGACACTTATGAAATCTTTGATTTTTTTACCGATTATCGTCAATTTGACTATGCTGATCACGAATGTTACATATTTTTCATCAGTTTTGAATCAGTTCAAATGGCTCTGAGCACTATGGGACTTAACATCTGAGGTCACCAGTCCGCTAGAACTTAGAACTACTTAAACCTAACTAACCTAAGGGAATCACACATATCCATGCCCGAGGCATGATTCGAACCTGCGACCGTAGCTTTGAATCAGTAAAACAACATATTGTCATTTAATTTACCATAGGAAATTCGGTCAAATCAGGGAAAATTCTAGTCATTACGAGTTAGTAGAACAAACGCACAGAACAAACACTGAACTAACACTTAACTACACTGTTATATGACTTTAATATAAACTGAATCAGGCGATTTTATGCGAGTGCTTTGATGTGCTACGATTTAGCTTCAGTGATGTTTCCAAATAACAGATTCGTGGTCCGGTCAAAAAATGAGAAAGTTTTTATCGGGGATGAAAATAAATAACATCTTCGAAATCAACATAGTCTAACTGATCAAAAAGTGAGAAATATTTTCGGAAATTTTGTCCCCCTAAACCCGATAAGTGCGCCGAAGTCTAACTTAGGGTGAAAGGTGAAAATTTGGTTGTAAGTTGGCAAAGTCAATAAATACGAATGCCAAATAAGCGTTGTGGTAACAGGTTGATCTGTCTCGCGATGTCTACGTTCGCGCCATTTTGGACGTACTGGGCCATTCGTGCAAGGGATGGAACTTGGGTTATTGATATCATGTCCCCTCCACCCCCACCCCCTCCTAAAAAAACATACATTCAGTAAAACCACTTTTATTTTTACATATATAAATTTCCAAATTTGAGAGCTTGCTCTCCAAGAATAAAGTAGCAAATTGCAAGTTACGTTTGACACAGGATACTTTTCAGCTATTTGTGCCATAATGGCGTGTGGCAGTGAATGGGCGCACATTTATAAGCCAAAAAATACGAGACGATTTCGTAAGTCCACATGTAGAACCAACAAACAGGAAGTCGAATAAGGGAGGACAGAAAGGGGAAGTGCACTCCACTGACACCCAAACCTTCAGATGTGTCAGTCAGTCAGTCAAGTCGGTACCAAACGTTGTACATCGACAGAGTGTTAACCAAAGCTCCTATATAGTCCTGTCGTCCAGGAGAATGTGCGTAAACGGTACGTAATAAGTAGCACATGACCTACGGAACATGGGAAAAGTTTAACTGTCGGCGTGTGTCGTTTAGAGCCCCGGTTGGGAAGGCCCATTGAGCAAGGCTTACGGGTTCGAGGCCTGGTCTTGCCTGTTTTTGTACTGGCAGTCCGCGTCCCCCCACACTTTGCTAATCTGCAAGTAGTAAATGTGTAGCGTGAATCTGTAGTTTCACAGGATAAACATAAATAGTCGGAACAGAAGAGTAAAGCGATAATTAAGCGATAATTGCTTCACTCGTGCAGAAGTATTACTGATGGTGGTGGTGGTGGTGGTGGTGGTGGTGGTAATAGACTGGTGGACGGTAGCATCACTGTACATAATAAACTCAGAACAGTGCTTTTATATGCCAAGAACATGTTGTTCCATATAACAGTTACGCAGGTACTACGGTACAAAAACTGCCATCACGAGGGCCGAACCCAGGAGCCTTGGCACGACGAACTAGAGCTCCACACGACAGGTGCTCATGTTTACGCTTTGTGGTACTTATTACGTACCGTTTAAGCAGCGCATAGTACAAAGTATGCCGGTTTTTTGGTTGATACTATCGATGTACGTCAGGTACCGATCTGATTGCCTGACAACTGGAGGTTTGAGTGTAAGAAAAGATCTAACAAAGGCTGACTTCTCGAATGTACGAGTAGTTTGAAACAGCTCAAGGAAACAGCAATTACACTCACACGCAAACGTTGTCTTCAGGCCTGTGTTCACAATCGTAGTGCTGAGTCAAATATTGATGATGCTGAGCACACAGTTTCATTGTGTGTAAATTACTATTCAAAATTGTGCGAATTTCGTACTATTATCATTCTTAAATTAATTGCACGACAGTTGTTCTTCTGAGATGTTCGTCTAAAGGTCGTTCCCTCCGTCCCCCTCCCCCCCCCCCTCCCCCTCAAATATTACTTGCTGTCAACAATGACAAAATAATGAAATGTTTTGATAACAGTAATTTGTTTACATCTCTACTTAGTACTTAGCGTTAGCATAACATCCAAGAAACTGCTTTTGTCCTGTAATTGATAAAGTTACATAATGGATATTTGCATCTGTCGTAGCTTATATGCGCTATTCATACATAATACGCAAGTAAATACTCGTTGGAGATATGCCCATTAGATGAAGTTTTCTGAATTTAATGTGCAGCTTGTTTTATTACAAAAAGTGCGTTAAATACGGCAAAGCGCGTTTCCAATGGCGCGAATGTAGAAATCAGGCTTCACGACGGATCACTGTCACCACAACTAATTCCACACGCACATTCGTTGGCTTCGCGAACTCTCTACCAAACTATCGCTTTCCAGCGTAACCTAGACCAAGGGCAACGATACAGACGCAAAATTTCGAAAAAGGTGGTGGTAGACTATCTCTCTATAGCCGGCTGTTTACAGGAAGTGAGTTCTGCTTTACAGTTCGCCCTCTGCCGTTGCGGCTACAAGTGTACTGTCCAGCCCTCCAGAAGACGGTACGGTTGTAATGCGACCGCAAGAAACAGCCGAGTACCCCCGCGCCGCGCCGTGTGGCCATGTTTTTGGGTCTTGACCCTTTTTAGTTACACATTCTACCCACGCGCCAGGATCGGCCGCGTTGAGTGTTTTTCCCTGTCCTCGCTTGCGGCCGGTCAGATAATGCTAGAATTTACCGCAAATGAAAGACGCTATCTCGCAGCACTGTTGGCCGCTGGGGTGGTCACCCTGGCGCGGTGGCGTTATAAAAGGACGGCCTGTCCGCCGCTTTTGAATAGCGCTCCTGTGTGCGCTTATCTCCAGCGGCAACATCACAGCTTAAACTCGGGGTGCGGTGTGAAGCGCATGTTATAATTAAAAACAAGCATTTCGGGTAGGCTGTCGAGAAAGCCGCGGCATTTGATATATATCGAAATTGAAGCATGGTTTTTCTGAATGGTTGATTGTATCAGTTAAATTGTCTCATTTCCTATTACTTAATACGTAATTTGTTCTTACTGGAGAACACTGTTGTCGAAGACTTTCTCTGCAGGTGCAAATTTTGATTTCGATTGACTTCTCAATTTTCATAATTACTCTGAATAAATTTGTATTTAACTCGTCTATCAAAAAAAAAAAAAAAAAAAAAAAAAAAAATTGAACTCTGAACGACCTCTGGTTGTTTTGAGCAATCAGTATAGGCAACCAAGGGGAACGGGAGTTAGAGTTCGGGGGAATGATACAAAAACTCTCAGGTTTGCTGACGGTATTGTAATTTTCTCCTAGGTAACAAATGACTATGATCAGTTGAACGCAATGGATAGTTAAAATAACTGCTACGAAAAGCGTCTTAAGCTGCATAGGAATAACTTTTCACTATCAGTGACCAGTTTCGGAGCGTTTGTCCTTATCAGATCAGCCATAAATGTAAGTCTTGCATCACAACACATACAAGTGGAAAATGGGCCGTGAAATCAGTGTGATAATACATAACCTGATCTCCACGTGTGTTCATCGCTAACTGTCAAGTTTTCGCCCTGACACCGATGAGCACATTATTGATTTCGTGGCCAATTTTCCACTTTTGCAAGTGATATAACGCAAGACTTACACTTACAGCTGATTGGATAATGGACAGGCACTCCGTAACCGGTCATTAATAAATAAATGTTCTTCGTGTACACCGTAAGAGCGTTTTTATAACTGTTATTCTAATCACAAAAAAATTTCGGACCCATTTCAACCCCAGCATTCCGGAGCTAATGAGGATGCTGGCGTCCACTGTAGCGTCTCCACACACCTTCAGATGCCTTTCATGGATGCAATTGGGCGTTTCACCTTCTGCAGTAAGGAATTCAATCACAGAACGCTGTCTTATACGTACGTCAGTGTCGACCATCTGTTGATGATGTAGGACACGGTTACTAGAGGGGACTGTAGATGGTTTGCAGAAGTGCGCCAAATTCATGATTACTACATTACCAAAGTAATGGAGGAGAGAGAAAAGGAGGCATTACCTTCTGACTGGCCCTCGTATCTTCTAAAAATGATAAAGCATTTTAACATAATACAAAATTAACTGTTAGGAAGTCGTTGCTGGAATGTATTCTTCTATGGAAGCGAAACACGGACGATCAACAATCCATAGAATAAAATGGTAGCTTTTGAATTGTAGTGATACAGAAGAATGTTGAAGATTCGATGGATGGATCGAGTTACTAATGAGGAGGTACTGCAATGAACTGAGAGAAAATTATGGCACAATTTTACTAACAGAAAGAATTTGTTGATAGGATACATCCTGAGGCATCAAAGAATCGTCGAAGATAACACTACGACCACCACCTACAACAACAGCAGCATTGATAGGAATGGCTCTAAATTTTATGTTGCTTTACGTATGAATGTTATTGTCTTTGTGCTGTTAGGATAACAAGATTTGTACGGTATTTGTTAATCTTTAACATTTGCTTTGATTCTCACCCGCTTTGCATGTATTAAAATGGACGCAAGTGGAAGACATGAATTTCTCAGTAGAAGGACGAATGAAGCTGGTTTGAAGCTTTAACTACTTCGGTGTAGGATGACTGCAGAGGTTTTGTTGAGGCGACAAATTCTGCAAATGACGGGAAATCTAAATGAGGACGGCCGCACCAAGACTCAAGTCTCGGCCTTTCCGTCTGTTTATGTAGTGTCTTATCCTCTGACACAGCTACACCGATTTTATGTTGTGAAAAAATGGACTCTTAACCTGAAAAACGGTCGTGAGGAAATGGAACGTGTGCGAATACCTAGGCATAACAATATGTGCTTCTGTATTATGAGTCATATCTCTTAGACAGGGCTTCGTTCCTTTCTGTTTGGAACCTTGATGGCGTAACGATTTCTCACTGTTACGCGCATGTGCGTGAACACGTTGTTGAGACACACTCGTCATTACGCGGAAGTTGCGGACGCGCTCGCGGGCTCTTTAATGACCTTGCTCACGACGTGCGTTTAACCTTGATCCCACAGGCATCCCAGTAGTAGAATTGAAATCAAGCGGCAGGAGGATCACTTATAAAACTAAACGACATTTCTGTGAAAGTTAAAATGGTTCAAATGGCTCGGAGCACTATGCGACTTAACTTCTGAGGTCATCAGTCGCCTAGAACTTAGAACTAATTAAACCTAACTAACCTAAGGACATCACACACATCCATGCATGAGGCAGGATTCGAACCTGCGACCGTAGCTGTCCCGCGGTTCCGGACTGAGCGCCTAGAACCGCTAGACCACCGCGGCCGGCTTCTGTGAAAGTGATGACCCATTTACGAGCTGTTGGGATTGTGAGCATTTATGTCTTCCGTCAGCGATAACAGTTGTGCCGTTAAAATAGACTATTTAAAGAGAGAAACTGCTAATAATAGTGTCCGAATAAATTGCCTTCACGCCGCGGTACACTGATACAGGTGCCGTCATCATTGCTAGCCTATTAATGCCATTGTTACCAAATATTTAGGACAATCTCAACGCTACGGGAAGCAAAGAGCTCACGAAATACGCACGTGGGTACCAGTAATAGATTCCTTATTACTCGAGGTACTGTGTAGGCACCTACTCAAAATGCGTTTCCTCGTCCCCGTACGCCTTTCATTTTAAGGGGAAGCGTAGTCAACTGTCAAAAAGACACTTTGCTTGCTATTTTGTTTCGATAGTTAACCAAAATCAGTTGGTTAATAACGGCAAATAAAGATTTTTTTTAATTTTCTTGCAATACTTCGTACTTTTTCGAAATCTAGCTAAACAAATTTGTAAATAATGTCTAATTTTGTTGTCGTTGACGATATTGTGTACAGCGTTACAAATATACAGTCAGCTGAAGTCTTTCTGTGTTATTTAGTTACTGCTTTTGTTCACAGTTGTAGGGGAGACCAATACGTTGTTGACACCTCATTGATTCCCAATAATATTTTTAAAAAAAGTTTTCAAATTTTTCACGAAATTATCCTGTATCGTGTTAATAAGCAACGAATACAGGAAGAAATTGGCTAAAAGGAAACAATCGTTGTAAGGATGTGGTTTCACTTTGTAAATTCAAGTTTTCAACCACCCATGATTTCATGAGATTTACTGGAAAGCAATTTCACACATTCCCTGGACTTAGTCCCAAATCTCAAAACGTCCACGAACCCATAATACCTAAAATAAATTATGTCGTAAATAACAAGCAAAAATGGTCATACAATTTAATGACTTTGTATCAAAAGAACATGTTGCTCCAGCGGTTTCATTTCGAAACCGTTCATAGAAGCAATAGCGCGAATTGAAGTTTATATGACAATAACATTATACATACATACTGTCAATGATTTTCTGAATATGATCACTATAAAAAAAACACGTCACAATCTCCTACAATCACGCAGTACAGTCAGCACACTGACTGTTGCTGTGAACGCTGTAACTGCTACATTCTCGAAAGTGTGTGCGCTCCATTTTGCTGAAAGATGTAATCCGCTGAATTCATATTGCACTGTGGCATCAGCGATTACTCAAGCACGTCTAGGTTGAGACACTTGGTTCATGGACAAAATGGAGCTTACATTTTCGTGCTGCACAGAGCACATTACCTTTCGGTGCGCAGCAGTCGAAATTTTGAACTTTTTATATTCTCTGTAAGTGTAACCAATGCATTCCTATGCATTAAATATTTATAGCCGTTCGTAACCGCTTTATTCATTGTGAATTCACCGTGTGTTGCACTCGTGTTACGCATTTGGTTAAGCTATCTTATTGCACAATGGAATTAGTTGCTTGTGAGTGGTAGACAAGAACATAAGTCTCGTATCTTGTAAGAGAATGCCAGAACGTAACATCGTTTATTCGGTGCAGTGCTGAAGCTTAAGACGCATTTATAGCAGCTGCTTTCCTTCTATGCTTAGACCATGTTTGTGTCTTCTGACTTTTACGATGCTTCCGGAGGAGTAGTCGGCTATTTACGTGAGGCAGCCGTGTTTGGAATGTTTTTCCCCTCGTTCGGTTGAGATTCGTTTTCGTGGCGACGCAGTCTATTTAAAGCCAAAGTAATACGGCCTCCTGTCAGGTGTCCCGAAGCTGAGGACGCGATGGAGCAAGAAAGCAGTTCCAGTCAAGACTGTTAACTGTCGCGCGGTGTCAGACTTTGGGGCCCTGAATAGAACTCGTCTCCACCCACACACGTGCTGCAGAAATTCTCCGTGACCCTGCCTTCACTGGGGACGGAGAGAGAGACTCTTTTATTTTTTTTTATGTCGCACGGAAACTGCGAGACTTGGTCTCAGCAGAGTAGCAGAAACCTTTCCCTGAATTTAGGGTCCGCAGCTCGTGGTCTAGTGGCTAGCGTTGCTGCCTCTGGATCTCGGGATCCCGGGTTCGATTCCCGGCCGAGTTGGCGATTTTCTCTGCCTGGGGACTGGGTGTTTGTGTTGTCGTCATCATTTCATCATCATTCATGACAGTGACTAGATTGGACTGTGTAAGAAATTGGACTGTGAAAAAGTTGGGACTTTGTATGGGCGCTGATGACCGCGCATTTAAGCGCCCCGTAAACCGATCACCACCACCACCATCATCATCATCATCATCATCATCATCATCATCTTCTTCTTCTTCTTCTTCTTGAATTTAGGGTGTTGACAAGCGAACAGCCGACAGCGCCGTGATGTTCAAGAGGCATGGACGCTAAACGTTGGACAAATGTCATTGTTCTGAAGCGCTAATGAAACTGCGCAGGGACAGCGAAAGTGGCACGTTGTCAGAAGAAGAGTTAAGTGTTCATTGTTTCCTGTAGACACAGTTCTGCTGCGGTACGGCGAACGGGTGCATTGTAGTAAACGGGTGAAGTGGCGCAGCAACTGAGGGCGTACTCCAAAGTTAAAATACACGGTACACCAAGATCCTTGTGGCCAAAGGCTAAATTGCAAGGAGGTTCGCCGTGAAATCGCGGCGCTAAGTGGACAAAATGCAGTGTCGCGTCCAGGCATAGAGAAGTGATGCCAACAATTTGACCTAGGACGCAAATACGTGGTTGATGCTGATCGGAAGGAAGGCTATCGACAGTCGAACACAGGAGACACTCTCGATGCAATCGAGGAAGTGCTTCACAGCATTCGCAAAGTGACTATTGTTGACATTGCTCAGCTGATGCATATCATAATAGGCAGTGATCCTCCAATGATCAGATCGTCTGGAGTATCGGAAATTGTGCTCACCGTGAGTTCCGCGACCACTGTCACCTGCACACAAAGCTGCAAGGGTTATGGCATCTCTAGACTTTCTTGAGCGGTACTGCGTGCGAAGGCAATGATTTCATAAGTTGAATCACATTACCAGCGATGAGACATGGGTCCATGCGGAGAGCTTTTATGGTACAGGCACACTCTTCGCCTCCACGGAAGAAATGCCAAGTTGCGCCATTAGCAGGGAAGGCCATAACCAAAGCTTTCTTCGACTGTGAATGAGCTGTGTACGAAGAGTTTATGGCTAAGCGCACAACCATTAATGCGACATAGCTGCGCAGCTCCGTAAAGAACGCAGGCGTGGAAAATTAAGCAAAGGCATTGTACATCTGGACGACAGTGCAACACCCCGCGCGGCACGCACAACACAAGCTTTGCTTCAACGTTTTCGATGGGAGGTTTCGGAATACCCGTCATACAATCCATATCTTTCACCATGAGACTTCCATTTTTGTCTTGTCGGCGATCTGAAAGAACGTCTTGGGGGAGAGATTTTCCAGCGATGAGTTGCTCGTGCTCAAGGAGATTTCTATCGTCCAGTAACTGAACGCTCGGTAATATGTTCCTGCCGTTATATACAGAGACTTATTGACTAAATCGGAAAATTGTGTCACGTATATTTGTCACTTTGAAGTGTAGCGCAACGTTCAATAGAAGTTACTTGGCCTGGTATAGTAATACGTAACTTACACTCTGAAGCTCCTCGTATGCGGAGCCAATTGTTAACAGTAGTAACGAGATGCCAGGATATAATATTGATTGTTGATGGAAAAATTTCTATGTTTATCAGCAGTATGGATGCGTCGCCTGGAAGCGACGTATGAACGAGTTTCCTGCCCATCATCTTCAGCGCTTCTGTTCGTCTAATAACCCACTGGTGGAATTCACGGAGAATGCCTTATATACTACTTATGTATGTTCATAGATAGTAAAAGCGGGGGCGACATGGTAATTGCTTATGTTCAAAGGGGAGTTGGTAAAAGCAAAAGAATAACGGACAGTACATAGCCTTAATGAATCTAACTCGAGTGTACACTGATTCGAAACTTCCGGCGCATTAAAAGTGTGTACCGAAGGCAAGATACCCACTCGGTCACACCATTTTAATGTCAGGAAAGCCCTTATTCTGTTATGTAGTGTTGTGATCAGCTGATCAATCATCAGTTGGGTCGGCGTGTTAGAGAATTAGCATTCATGACATCGACGAATTTTATTTCACATTTTTTATGCCCTGGAAGGTCTCAATTTTAAGTCCCTTTTCATTCTATGGGCTGGTAGAACTCATGTGTGGATTGAAAGGAAAGACAAGTCTGATCAGGTGAGTAGAATGATTCGGAGCTGTTGGCATTTTGTTATGGGCCAAAAAAACTGAAGTGAGGAGAGATGATCGTATAAAGTTCCCCCAGTATCCCTTGGACTGAGAGCATATGGCAGTTGACGGTAGTCTGCCCGTCAAAACATTTACAACTTTGGAGACGGAGTGAATCTTACACTCTGCAGAGGAGTGAGCGCAGTTTCGAAACTTCCTGTGAAACTGCGTGTGGATTCGAAACCTGAAACAGGTGTTCGCGTGCAGTGTTCCTTCTGTTGATAGTGATTTCTCTGTGCTAGGTGCCCTCGCAACTTCATTTCTGCCAATACCTTTGATACTGGCCCGCGGAAACCAAGAGTCTGGGTTTGAGTCGTGGTCCAGTACAAATTTCCAAGTTTTGGGTCTACTGGAAAGGTGCTGGCTGCATACTGACACTGTATTTTGTCCTCATTTTATGTAATCTCTGTTTGGTTATTACGTTTATCGTATGAGTTGCAGTGCAAATGGAAACAGTGGTATTAAATTGCAAAAATATATATATATATATATTTGTGTGTTTTACTCAAAATAACGTGGACCCATCGCAGTTGGTTGTAGATGTTGCCCTATAGATCGCCTCCCGAACTCTCATTCCAAGCCTTATGGAGTGTTTGCAAGGCTGGTATCTCTCTCTCTCTCTCTCTCTCTCTCTCTCTCTCTCTCTCTCTCTCTCTCTCTCAATCCAGGCCTCCATAGCGTGGTATGTAGTCTTTAAGCATCACAGTCACTGAGGTCGTTTTTCAGAGGCCCCATTGATGCTCGATTTAGCTGCGTAAACCCTGTTCATTGCAATACACATTCAGCTGGACCCACGGTTTCCTTTTCAGTTGGGCTCTAGGGACGCCAGCTTAAATTTGTGGTGCATAGTTTCTTGTCGCTTGTTTTCCACTTCAGTCCACAAACACTTTCTACAACTATGATGCGGATTCCGCGTACATTAGTCTTTGTCTTCAAGCCATCCAGCGACAGGATGTGAACATATTGCCAAATAGGTTACCGTTGTCCCTCATAATTTTTCTTCCAGTCCTCTGAAGCAGCTGAATGAGTTTGCACAGGTGCTGGCCTCGCATTCGGGACGGCGGCGGTTCATATCTCCGTCCGGTCATCCAGACGTACATTTTGCGTGGTTTCCTTAAATCGAGAATCTGTCATGGTAAGGCAAAGACAGATGTTGCGTACGTTACGCTTGCAACAAACATATTGTTATAAAGAAGAACATTCTCCCCTGATTAACAATTGGGGAGGGGGGGGGGGGAGGAAAGAAGGAAGAAACGTAAGATCAGTTAATCTGGGCCAGGAAGAGAATAGGTGTATAAGCCAACACTCGCGTAGAAGTGTTTTAAGTTTCCTAACCCTTTCAGCTCGTGAGAAATCGCAGTTGTCAGTATTGCGTAATGTTATAATGCTTCTCTTATGTTTGTATTCTGGTTTTTTGTAATCAGTGGTGCCACTAGTGAAAGGAAATTCAAATACAGTTTACCATTCACCTGGGAATATTTTACTCACAGATGAAATTGATGTGAGGATAAGTTTTTCGTTTCATTAACCGGTCTTTACACCACACCACACGATTCCTTTATTACAACGAGCAAATCATCATCGTCCTAGCGTGTTGCTCAACTGGATAGTTGAACAGGCTTGCTTATATGAGATGCTTGCACATGCATGCTTTTCAAGCTTGCAGTTGCATGTGTCACCGCTCTTACATATCCGCACACGACCATATTGTGTGTCAGTCTCCTATAATGACCTAGTTAGTCGGCGTGCTTGGGAAGGAGTGTGAATTAATGTTACAATACGTTTATCTTGCAGCTGTTGAGATACACCTCTTGCATAGTTTGGCACTCAAACAAATACAGTAGAAATCGTGATCATCCTTTTTCTTCCTTCTAGATACGAGGTTCAAACATCTGTGATGCGCATATCGTGAATTTAAGCTTTGAAAGTGGAATTAAGAAGTGAAATATTGAGACTGTAGTCGGAGCATGTAGTTATTGAAATATTCCTGATTTAAATAAGTTCTATAACCTTCAACGGACTACTAGCAGTCCTCCCGTGTGCGTTGACAGCGAGATTTCACACTGGTGTTGCCTGGTGAAAATTTTGTACCCCAGGCTTATGATATAGAATGGATTTCAGTGAGACCTGCATGGGCGCCACTTTGTACGTACGGCACGATAAAGAAGTGTTTGACATTAACAGCTGTTGTTTGCGTACATAAAGCCCCCTGGGGCTATAAATTTGTTCTGATTTTAAACAGGAGGTTAGAGCGGGTGATGGCTTATTTCGCGTTGTCGATATGAATTCTTCCCCCTCCACCGCCCTCCCCTCCTCGCCTCCCCAGAACCCGACATATCTGTTAGGCACCCGCTCTTGTGTGCAGTATGCGGAACAAAATTAGAGTGTAGCGGTGTACCATTTGTGGCAAATTGACCAAAGTTCATCAGGCTAGTCGTTGTAAATCAGTCGAGTTGGAAAGCGCTCAATTTGGGCTCCGGCATTATAGCGTCGCGTTGCGCGTCTAGTTAAAGGGAATTGCGAGCGCATCGACGAAAATTTATAGCCGGCTCATTTAAATTAGCCGTAGTAATCACGGCACATCCGGTTCATGTTTTTTATTTCCATCTCCGCTGACAGTTACACGGTGCGTTGTGATCTATGGTCTTTGTCACCCTACAATGGTGTTTTCGACGCTAGGACAGTGTTTATTTTATTGTGTACAAATGCAGAATATACACTGCAGCTAGTGGAATGGACACAGCAAACAAAATAGAGAAAAAGCTGTTATTGCCGTGCTATACCAACATCTGCAGAACCGGTCTGGGTGTGTGCTGTGTCCCATATCACATGGATGCATTAGCTGATCGGGATAACGTAACAGTTCTCAACAGACGATAACTGCGCAGAAAAGCAAATGCTTCCGCGCTCTTCTTAATGACTGAACCTTTTTATCAACAGACGTGTTAAGTTTTCAATTAAGCATATGAAAAAATGAGTGCGGTGGTATAGGTTCCTATAATCGTTTGTAGTGTAAGATTATTTTTAAAAAAATAATCCATTGTGAACTGCATGACAAGCGAACGACTGCTGGGCACAACGCAGTTTCAGCCTCATTGCGCACTGTTAACATGGCAGAGGTGAAAAAAAATTCACTGTTCCAACAGATTTGGGCAGCACATCTCTCTGTTTTACAAGTTTTGTCACTGCAAACAATGACGTGTCTCCTAGCTCCACGAGCTATCTCGCCATTTGGTAGCGTTTATCTCGCCGTAGTGGCAGCGTGTTTTTCATGCTTTGGCAGAATTGTGGTAACTTTGTGGCTGGATGCTATACCAGATGCCGTAATCGTTCAGCTAACCTAACGGAGTAAAGTCGTGTCCCTCTTCTGTCTGTGAATTGTGTAACTTTTTATATGTATGGTATCGTATTATAACTGTTTGAGCATCGTCCTACTTCGTGCAGCGAAGATTGGGAACCAGCCCAGCATTTGCCTAAACGAGCATGGAAAACAGCCTAAAAACCACGTTCCGACTGGCCAGTGTACCAGACTACCGGACGTTATTACACCGCGCAGATTCGACCCTAGTCTAGCTCACCTCCCTATCTCGTAACCTAGCTCGTTGCAATCAATCTAAACGACTAGGTCTCTTTCACTACATTCACATTACTGAAAGAAAGGTACATGGGTCAGTTTAAAATCACTAGTTGTTTCATGTTACAGGTAAATAAAAAGTAATCTGAATCAAACATGCAACATAGAGTGCGATCATTTGGATGCTACGAGGATCATTTAAAAAAATTATGAATTCTGCGCGGCCGTTACGGTCGCGTCGTCAAATTGTAATTCATGTCAGTTGTGACCGAGACTTTAGATGTGACTGTCGTATATGTATTTACTGGTTCGCATGGCTGCGTCGTTTAGAGACCAGCGTTCCTGAATCAAAATCGAATTCCTACGTGGAATAAACCCAATAGTATCTACAACGCTTTGAGATAGTTGTGTGGGTCGTAGCGCAGTAACACACTGGGCTGCTCGTTTCCGTGGCGGTCGTGCTAGTGCTGAGAACAACACAAGAAATGAAATGCCATCAACTGCAACAGACGACACCTTTCAGGTTATTGTTGATGACATTGTGAGAAAGGACCGACGAAAAACATACGAGGAAATTGCATAGGAGACCAGAATGTCTGACACTTCAGCGTATAAAATCACAACTGAGAAGTCAAAGACGAGAAAAGTTGCTGCCAATTGGGTTCTGCATCGTCTTGAGTGAAGATCAGAAAGCGGGACGCAGAAGAATTGCTTCAGCGTTATCAGACAGAAGAAGAAGAAGAAGAAGAAGAAGAAGAAGAAGAAGAGTTTCTGAAAAGGATTGTTGCTGTTGATGAAACATGAATAGGAGATTTAGAACTAGAAATGGCCTCAGTCGTCACAGTGGAAAACCTTCGTCCCTCCACGTCCGAAGAAATTCCGCCCCCAACAGTCAAAGGTTAAAATGAGGATGATCTTCGCATATGAAATGAGTGGAGTCATAGCTACGAATAGAGTGCCCCAGGGGACGTTGTTAACAGGCGCGTATTACAAGCTGTTACTGCAAAACATTTTACGCCCGAAAATTCGTCAAAGAAGGCCTCACGTGCTTCCAGCTGGTGTTGTTTTTGCACGATGATACAAGACCGCACATTGCCCTACCAGTAAGAGAAACGCTTGACAAATACAGATGGGAAATAATTCTCTACCCACCATAACGTTCTGATATGAGCCCACCAGGCATCGATGATGAAGCTTCCAATGAGGTGACCCGAGTAATCAGAGAGCTAGGAGCCCTGTCCGGAATACGGAAGTTGTCAAACCGTTGGGAACCAGTCAAATGCAAGAATGGAGATTATACTGAAGACCAGAAAAGGTATTATGTAAGATACATGATTTTCTTCAGTTCTGTATTAGAACGTGCAGAACTTTTGAACTGACCCTCATATATTGTAAAAAATTTTATTTAGATACTTTAAGCCATTTATGAAGTGTTAGCGATGTGTGCGCGTAAGAGCGATCAGTATGGCAACATTCTCTGTAATGCCACTTTTAAAAACGCCGTCAACGTGAAACATTATCAAGCAATTATTTAATTTCCTTCTCTGTGGACACGGTTATGTCTTCCCATAATTTACGATTATCCGATTTTTGCTATTGCCAGTCTTTAGGTTATGATGCTAGCAACGACGTCGCATAGGGGCATGTGGGGTATGTTAGTACAGGATCTCCAAAAAGCAACTTATCCTCGTGCGAAAGCGGCTAAGTAAACGAAATTGTTTAAAGCGACCTCCATTATGTCATTTACAGAATTGAATACGACGTTGGATGTTCTGAAACGTGTTGTAACCGATGTTGAGGAATTACAGCAACACATGGTTCACTTTTTTCCTGCGATATGGGAATAGCTTAGTTGTGGGTTAGTAAGCAGCATCGCTCAAGTATCCCCGCGAGTGGGGATAAAATCAGGAAACTGAGGAGGCTACAACTCCTTTGAAATCATTTGACCATAAAATTATTGATCAACAAATGTCATACTGTTGTTGGGTATCCGCGATAATGCAGTGGCCAAAATAAATGAAGTACACTGCCAGAACGTTAATACTGAACATGGTTATCCAGAAATACGTCATGGTATCAATACATTGCTTTGTCTGTAATGTAATTATAACGGAAACAGTCCATGTTTCTGCCATGAGGGGGGCAGGCATTATATATAGTATGTGGCAACGGTGTCACATGTAAACATCGCAGTACTTGTGCGGTGTGTAATTACGAGAGTTGTTTCTCCAGGATGGTTAGGCCAACAGCGTACGATCAGAGGCTCCGTATAGTCACTCTAATGGAGCAGGGAGTAGACGGCTCAACGTCGAAGCGAATGTCGCGGTGAGCCAAAGTGATGTGACTAGAATTCTAGGCATAAGTTCTTAGCGACAGGGTCAGTCGACGATCGTCACAGAACTGGTCGCGGAAGAAAAGCAACGAGTGCTCAGGACCGATATCTGCGTTCAAGAGCAAGTAGAAACGCTCAACACAATGATACGTCCTCGGCGGCCGATCCAAGCAGCTTCAGGAGTGCAGGTGTCAAGACAAATTATAGGAAATAGGCTCCACGAGCAGCGATTATGTGGCAGAAGACCTCTCAAAGCTCCTCCCCTAAATGGGGTTCGGAGAGGGGCTCTTACAGCATGGGCACGAAACCACCCTTGTAGACTAGGCAGCAGTGGGACACAACGCTTTTTTCTGGTAAGACCCTTCTCTGTCTCCATGCTGACACTACAGATACTCGCATGTGGAGGTAACCCGTAAACCCTAACCATATTGCAGACCGCAGTTCAGTTATGTTTTGAGGTGGAATTCTGTATGACCGCTGTGCGCTAGGCTGCAGGATGATGATCAGTGTGAAGTATCGGGATGGCATCCTCGCACGCTTCGCGTGGAGAACACATTGGAGCGGGATTGGCGCTGATAGGTCCGCTGTGGAGGCTTATCTGAAAAAATGGTACGCCTAAACACATTCAAAAGTGTCTCCAGTTACGACGACGGGCAGTTCGTTAATAAACAATGTGCTATGCAAAATGACAGTGAGCAGAAATTGTAGTGTATGCAGTGGAATCGTTTGTAAAGTGTTTTGTTTATATGTGCTTTTCAAGTGGAAATGCGTTCATATTTTCTATTTTTTTTCTTTCTATTACGTCCAGTATTGCCAACAAAGCGTTATGCAACATTTATTTCGGCCACTGTATTTCTTTGTGGTTAAAATTTTAAGTTAAAATTTTAAGTACTATATAAATATTAAGATATCCGTCTATTTTTACATTACAAGCGATCGCTAATAGCTGTTGTTACTGCTTATCCTCATTATTAGCCATTCGGGACTGCAACGTACCGTGTAGTGTAACAGGGTGTTTTACCAAATACCCTGGTTCACTGCTTACATCCGTACTGGCTAAAGATGGTCGTACTTGTTAAGTAGTGTGTAAGAAAGGAGCAAATACTGTGCGTCTCGATCTGTGTTTGCACAGAAGGTGCGTGCGCTGTAAGAACAAGGGCAGCGACGAGCAGATGTGTGAGGCGCGGCGTTCACTTTTCGTACTAGGGCTATATGTATGCTTCGGCACTACGAGTTGGTGTCGAGGACGGCTCGGAATAACAGGGCCGCCGACAGTGTCAAAGTGGACCCAAAACAAATGAATGACTTTCATGTAAAAGAAGATTTTAATGTACGGCTCAAGGGTCAGACGTTACATATCAGTGGGTGTTAATGTTTCATGTTTGGCTAAAACAGTTTGAGCTCTAATTATTGGGAGCTGTCATTGTGAGACATGAGGACTTTAAATACAGAGAGGTGCAAATGAGAGTTCGAAGTTTACTTAGTAGCTCGAAGTAGTCGTCGTAATCTAAGATTTCAGTATGATCCAGGAAGGATCGAAGTCCAGAATAAAAAAAAAGTTCGTTCACGGCGGTGGGCCAGAGTAGCTGAACCACCAGAACGGTTACTGAAGGCGATCGTTCATCAGCAAGATTTACACTGAAGAGACAAAGAAACTGATACACCCGCCTAATATCGTGTAGGACCCCCTCGAGCTCGCAGAAGTGCCGCAGCACGACGTGACATGGACTCGACTTAAGTCTGAAGTTGTGCTGCAGGGAATTGACATCATGAATCCTGCAGCGTTGTCCATAAATCCGTAAAGGTACGAGGGGGTGGAGATCTTTTCTGAACAGCACGTTGCAAGGCATCCCAGATATGCTCAATAATGTTCATGTCTGGAGAGTTTGGTGACCAGCGGAAGCGTTTAAACTCAGAAGGAATGCTGGACGTGTGGGGTGTCGCATTGTCCTGCTAGAATTCCCCAAGTCCGTCGGAATGCACAGTGGACTGAATGGATGCAAGTGATAAGACAGGATGCTTACGTACGTGTCACCTGTCAGAGTAGTTTGAACAGTCCCCTGCTGATATGCATGGTCAGTGAATTCATGATGTTGTCTCCATACCCATACACGCCCATCCGCCCGATACATTTTGAAACGAGACTCGTTCAGCCAGACGATATGTTTCCAGTCATCAACAGTCCAGTGTCTGTGTTGACGGGCCCAGACGAAGCGTTAAGCTTTGTGTCGTGCAGTCATCAGGGGTACACGAATGGACCTTCGGCTCCGAAAACCCATATCGATGATGTTTCGTTGAATGATTCGCAGGCTCACGCTTGTCGATGGACCACTATTGAAATCTGCAGCAATTTGCGGAAGGGTTGCACTTCTGTCACGTCGAACGATTCTTTTCAGTCGTCGTTGGTTCTGTGCTTTTAGAATCTTTTTCTTGTCGCAGCACTGACAGAGATTTGATGTTCTACCGTATTTCTGATATTCGCGGTACACTCGTGAAATGGTCGTACGGGAAAATCCCCATTTTATCGCTACCTCGGAGATGTTGTGCCCCATCGCTCGTGCGCCGACTATAACACCACGTTCAAACTCAAATTTTGATAACCTCCCATTGTAGCAGCAGTAGCCGATCTAACAACTGTCCGCAGCTCGTGGTCTTGTGGTAGCGTTCACGCTTCCCGCGCCCAGGTTCCCGGGTTCGATTCCCGGCGGGGTCAGGGATTTTCTCTGCCTCGTGATGGCTGGGTGTTGTGTGATGTCCTTAGGTTAGTTAGGTTTAAGTAGTTCTAAGTTCTAGGGGATTGATGACCATAGATGTTAAGTCCCATAGTGCTCAGAGCCATTTTTGATCTAACAACTGTGCCAGACACTTTTTTGTCTTGTATAGGCGTTGCCGACCGCAGCGCCGTATTCTGCCTATTTAAATATTTCTGTATTTAAATACGCATGCCTATACCAGTTTCTTTGACGCTTCAGTGTACAACGCGTAACTGGCAGATTCGACACGGTGGAAACGTACCAAGCGCAGACAGCAGCAGCCACTAAGAAAGTCCCAAACTCTTTCATCGTAACAGAACGGGTTACAGTGGTTTACAGCCTTTTAATGACTGGCGGATGCCGTTAATGGACTTCGGTTGTGGACGTGGATAGTATTTTTTATTTTCTTGGAGCTCAGATCATCGACGTCATCACCACCAACGCCTCCACCGCTTGGCAATCGAACTCCCGAACAAAAGAGCGGTCTCCACAGCTCCACGCATTGTTCCAGTGTAGCAAAGTGACCGCGAGACCCACAACACTGTTATAAATGAATTAACATACAGCGACGCCATAGTAATTACGGTTAACTGTGTCGTTATACCAGCCGGGTGCAGCATAAGAGCTTAACACTAGTGTTCTGCCGTAATAGAGGAGTGCTGCCGTGGGCGCGGAACAAAACAAAACAGAGCCCGACAGTCAGGTGTTAATTTGAGTGCGATTACGTGGGTCACAGTTAAGCGAGCGTTTCGCGGGGTGTTAGCGGCTTTCACCGGGTTCGGAATGCCGGCTCGAATAACCCGCTTTGCGTGCGCCGAGGGGGACGGCCGTTGCCCGGAACACACAATGTGCCGGCGTTACTGGAGCGGGAACGCGTCCACCGTTTTCATTCTTCCGCTACGCACAAACGGCACGCATTTTTTTCTGAAATATTACCGCCACAGAGGTTTACACTCATCGCTTAAATTCCGGTCTCGTGTTGTTCAGCCAGAGAATGATTGTCCCGAAAGTTCGTGGTTTGCGAGCCCGTTTGTGCTCGCAGTTTGGCCTGGAAATTCAGCCGAGCACGTGAAGCATTTGTTTCTGCTTATACTCGGGCAGTTGGTGGCGATAGGTAAACATACTCTTTGCCTGTACGCAAAAGTGTGCGTGTAATTTCGTGCTAGTACATAAATTTGGCACGTAGATGACTGTACCACATTTCGGTTGGCTCCATTGCTGTAGGCTACACTGAACTGACAAAAATTGAACCACTCAGAGGGCACGGTCCGATGTCTTTGTAAATTAGTACACGTACACACTCCAATGTGGGGTATGTAAATGATTTAGAGTTGCAGTGCTCTGCGGCAGGTAGAACAGCCACCAGAGTGCATTAGTGTTGTTACAGACCCGGTAGGGTACACGAGGTGTTCGGATCTTCTCGTCACAAACTCTACGACTTGCAGAGGGGAATGGGTACATAATATTTTCAATTGGAATCTATGTCATCTAACAAGGCTACAGAGCTTCAAAGATACAGGCGCAGGCGTCTATAAATGTATGTATATACAGAGTGATTCCGTGATGACGTTACAAACTTTGAAGGATAAAGAAGAAGGATAAATGTATGACGGTGAGGCGAGCATCCCTGTACCGGATACGAAAAAATCGAAAGTTACAAGCGAAAACTGTTATGATACCTCTAACAGTGGAATACACGTCCGATACTGTTGTTGCCGTGATTGCCTACTTACATACAGAGGTGGTAAAATGGGCCAAAACAAGAAAAAATGTATGGTAAACACGGGCTCTAAAATGAATACCTTAAGAGCTATGAGCATTTGTTGAATAGAGATGTGTTTCGCGCTAGCGAAGATGGACAAGTGCTGATAGCTCCTTAGGTATGCATCTTAGAGCCCACATTTACTAGATATTTTTTCTTCTTTTGATCCCGACTACAACCTCTGAAAGTTGCATTCCCTACATTCTTAGCAGGAGCAGTACCCGTAACTGCTGTCAGAGGTATTACAATGAATTTCAATTGTAACTTTCGAGCCGGCCGCGGTGGCCGAGCGGTTCAAGGCGCTTCAATCCGGAACCGCGTGACTCCTACGGTCGCAGGTTCGAATCCTGCGTCGGACATGGATGTGTGTGCTGTCCTTAGGTTAGTTAGGTTTAAGTAGTTCTAAGTTCTAGGGGACTGGTGACCTCAGTAGTTAAGTCCCGTAGTGCTCAGAGCCATTTTTGTAACTTCCGACTCGTTCGTTTCCGGTACAGGGACCGTTACCTCAAATTGCTATATTTATCCTTCTCCATCATGCTAGAAAGTTTCTAACATTATCACGGAATCAACCCGGCACCTATAGCTTTTACGCTTTGCAGGGTCGTTGGATGACGTTTCTGAACATGGGGTTCCTGTTCGAAAATGATGTGTACTCACTCCCCTCTGTAAGTCCTAGAACTTTTTATCGGTAACAGACAGATGCCGTGTACTCGTGCGAGAAAGCGTTATCAGCACCCGAAAGAGTTTGGAAGGGGCCTTTTGTTGGTCTGTTCTACCGAATCGTGCAGTATCCTGATTTGTGGGACATTCAGCTGACAGTGGCCCGGTGTTGCACTGCAGGGGAAGGTCGTAAGGGAGGACCGTCGTCTTCTGCAGCAAGTACGTCGTAACTACTCCTCATCCGCGCCTGCCTCGCAACGTTCTGTATCATCCCGCACCATTGGTCGGAGATTAGTAGCAGCTGGACCAGAGAATTGCTGTTCCATTGAAAGTTATCTAAATAAATAAAAATATTAAACTGAAGTACTGTCTCTGATTGTAATCGCTTAACAGTAATAATAATGAATTGTAATGAAAATGGGTGTGTCTCATACTGTAAAAGATAGCAATGTGACTGCAAGAATTTTGAATAAAGTGCCTGAATAATTAAGTTAGTCATAAAATGTAGAGTAATTGTCTTTGCAAAATTTGATCACAAAAATTTTCTCTGAGTGGCATAAGTTGGCCCTGATTGAATAAATAAAAAAAAAATCGTAATATTTTCTCCTTACCTCTATTCTGCGCAAATCTGGATAACGCGTTGCAGTACTGCTCCGCCTTGCGCGCCGCTATGCTAAAGCTGCAAAGCAATGTATCTACATAGAGAAACTCGAGAGGTGCAATAAGTTCTTTGTTAATTGCAAATAGAACTGTTTTTGGAACACTCTTGGTTGCATGATCCATTAAAATTAATTGCAAGAGAAAGGTTGGTAAGAAAATCAAATATGCGCACAAATGACAACACTAAGCTTTTTGTGTAGCCTACTTTGAAAAAGTGCTCCAGGCAGATTTTAAATTTAATACACTTCTTAACATTCAAACAATACTCTTTCCTGTCTCTCAAATCTAGCAACTTCCAGTACAATAACAAAGTTAGTCCGATGGCGCAGCAATAGTGAAAAAAAAGTTACATCATTATAACATTTACCTGATATTCCATTAGACTTCCTCCTTCACAAAAATTCATTGATAAAGTGAACCTTTAAATTTGAAATGTAATATTGCCATTGCTTGCTCACTCTAGCACAGGTTAACATTGTCATCTTCCTCACGCTAACACTGCTTCACATTATCTGCCTCACTCGAACATGTCTTAACAAAGTCTGCTTCCTCACTCTAACAGTTAAACTTTTACTGCCTATACGCGCCCTCGAGCAGTTCAGAGATACTAGCGTAACTTCTCCGCTAAAGCTTACAACATCGCTGCTCGCTCACAATGGATTCAGATACCAACATTATTCATGACACCTATGACCATGCGTACCCTGCCGTTAACACCACAACACAAGCGGCTGTATTTGGCGTGGTGTCGTAACCGGGGGCGTACACTGCTGATGAACGGCGTTACATTGTCTTCAGTGATTACACTACTGGCCATTAAAATTGCTACACCAAGAAGAAATGCAGATGATAAACGGGTATTCATCGGACAAATATATTATACTAGAGCTGACGTATCATTACATTTTCACGCAGTTTGGGTGCATAGATCCTGAGAAATCAGTACCCAGAACAACCACCTCTGGCCGTAATAACGGCCTTCATACGTCTGGGCATTGAGTCAAACAGAGCTTGGATAGCGTGTACAGGTATAGCTGACCATGCAGCTTCAACACGATGCCACAGTTCAAGAGTAGTGACTAGATTATTGTGACGAGCCAGTCGCTCGGCCACCATTGATCAGACGTTTTCAGTTGGTGAGAGATCTGGAGAACGTGCTGGCCAGGACAGCAGTCGAACATTTTCTACATCTAGAAAGACCCGTACAGGACCTGCAACATGCGGTCGTGCATTATCCTGCTGAAATGTAGGGTTCGCAGGGATCGAATGAAGGGTAGAGCCATGAGTCGTAACACATCGGAAATGTAACGTCCACTGTTCAAAGTGCCGTCAGTGCGAACAAGAGGTAGCGGAGACGTGTAACCAATGGTACCCCATACCATCACGCCGGGTGATACGCCAGTATGGCGATGACGAATACACGCTTCCACTGTGCGTTCACCGCGATGGTGCCGAACACGGATGCGACCATCATGATGCTGTAAACAGAACCTGAATTCATCCGAAAAATGAAGTTTTGCCATTCGTGCACCCAGGTTCGTCGTTGAGTGCACCATCACAGGCGCTCCTCTCTGTGATGCAGCGGTAAGGGTAACCGCAGCCACTGTCCCCGAGCTGATAGTCCATACTGCTGCAAACGTCGTCGAACTGTTCGTGCAGATTGTTGTCGTCTTGCAAACGTCCCCATCTGTTGACTCAGGGATCGAGACTTGGCTGCACGAACCGTTACAGCCATTCGGATAAGATGCCTGTCATCTCGACTGCTTGTGATACGAGGCCGTTGGGATCCAGCACGGCGTTCCGTATTACCCTCCTGAACCCACCGATTCCATTCTGCTAACAGTCATTGGATCTCGACCAACGCAAGCAGCAATGTTTCGATACGATAAACCGCAATCGCGATAGGCTACAATCCGACCCTTATCAAAGTCGGAAACGTGATGGTAGGTATTTCTCCTCCTTACACGAGGCATCACAACAACGTTTCACCAGGCAACGGCGGTCAACTGCTGTTTGTGTATGAGAAATCGGTTGGAAACTTTCGTCATGTCAGCTTGTTGTAGGTGTCGCCACCCTTGTGAGAATGCTCTGGAAAGCTAATCATTTGCATATCACAGCATCTTCTTCCTGTCGGTTAAATTTCGCCTCTTCATGGTGTAGCAATTTTAATGGTCAGTAGTGTATAATCACAGTTCCACACTGCCGAAGATGACCATCGTCAGCGAACATGGCTGCGACCTAGGGTGAGGTTATTCTTTCAGTGTTTTGGAGAGGCACTGCGGTGTTGTTCCTGGCCTCATGGTTCGGGGAGCTATCGGCTGTCTGTTCAGTTCTCGGCTGGTAGTGACTCGGGAATCTCTAATGGCACAGCTTTACGTCGCGGGTGTCCTGCGTCCTCATGTGTTACCTCTCATGCCATGAAGTCGTTGTGCTGTTTTGCTACAGGACTGTACTAGCCAGCACATGGCAAATGTGTGTATGAACTGCCTGTGTGATGTTGGGGTACGCCTGTGGCCAGGAAGATAACCACATGTGTGTCCCACAGAACGTGGGTGGCACTGGCTCGGACGTAAATTCCATCGTAGTGCCAGTATCTAGTACACGAAGGGACAATTACAGCGCTTGTGCGCCAGCCTGCCTCAAGAGAAGATGTAACGGCTTTATGGGCCCCTTTCCAATCGAATCTGTGCAGTGTTGTGCTGCTGAGTGGGCTCATGCTGCCAGGTTCTTTGAAAATTTGGCTCGATATTGTAGCCACTGATATTACATCACATACCCTATCAACCCTTGAAGTTTTATTCCGGTTCTCCTTAATTTTTTTCAAGTAGTACATTTTTATTCCCATAAAAGAGTTGTTGTGCGTTCATTTTGCCAAAATAGATATGATCACGCGTGAGAGGTGAAATGTGCTTCGTCCTCCACGGCTGGATTCTCCTTGAATAGATTCCTTTTGAGTATTCTGTATTGTGGCATTATGCAGCAGGAATAAAATTCGACGTTTAGACCAATTGAAACGTTCCTTCGTCATCGGAGGTATCGCGGCCTCACTCCGTCCTTGCTGCAATCTATGCGCCCCGAGAGAGAGAGAGAGAGAGAGAGAGAGAGAGAGATCGTGCGACGTATTGTAGCGTTGATTAGCAAGAAAACGCTTATCGGCGGACCAGGCTCCTTTCCTGGTACGCCTAGACTTATAAAACAGTCGTAATAAAGGTTCCAGCCTTACTATGACTTGCGAAACAGGACTAAATTGCCACTACTGCGACGCCGGTCATTTGCATTTATGGCTAGAGCGTGTAGATTTCGTTCGCCGCAAACAGTAAGTACATCTCCCCTTATGGTTCCTTGCATCCTGCATAGAGATTTTGACAATGGAAAATCAGCGTAATCGTTAGAACTGTACTGATATTTTGATATTTCTACATTACCATAGTTATCGACAAGATGCTCTCCATCTGCCCTGCTCCTCTACTATAATCTACCGCCATTTTAGTCCATTTTTAATTTTATCCAACATTTCAAGTATTCTTTTCCCTGACCGTCTTCCTTGCCATATTTTCTTCAGTGACTCTCGCTGCAGGCCAATTTTGTCGCTACCACTAGTTTTCTTTCCTATCCCGTTTTTAGAACAACTCTTCATTCGTCATATTGCCAGTCCATTGCACTTTTAGCATTTTTAACCAGAACCATACTTCAGAACCATGCATTTTTTCTTCCTTTCTGACTGTATCCTAAACGGCCTTGGCATCTGCCATCGATGACCTACTCCGTGCCCTCCGCAGTACGAGGTGCATTCAAGTTCTAAGGCCTCCGATTTTTTTTCTAATAAACTACTTACCCGAAATCGATGAAACTGGCGTTAGTTCTCGACGTAATCGCTGAGGCAATAGCAGCACGGCTGGTGAATGTGCGGCCACGGAGAGTGTCTTTCATTGTTGGAAAAAGCCAAAAGTCACTAGGAGCCAGGTCAGGTGAGTAGGGAGCATGAGGAATCACTTCAAAGTTGTTATCACGAAGAAACTGTTGCGTAACGTTAGCTCGATGTGCAGGTGCATTGTCTTGGTGAAACAGCACACGCGCAGCGCTTCCCGGACGTTTTTGTTGCAGTGCAGGAAGGAATTTGTTCTTCAAAACATTTTCGTAGGATGCACCTGTTACCGTAGTGCCCTTTGGAACGCAATGGGTAAGGATTACGCCCTCGCTGTCCCAGAACATGCACACCATCATTTTTTCAGCACTGGCGGTTACCCGACATTTTTTTGGTGGCGGTGAATCTGTGTGCTTCCATTGAGCTGACTGGCGCTTTGTTTCTGGATTGAAAAATGGCATCCCCGTCTCATCCATTGTCACAGCCGACGAAAAGAAAGTCCCATTCATGCTGTCGTTGAGCGTCAACATTGCTTGGCAAGATGCCACACGGGCAGCCATGTGGTCGTCGGTCGGCGTTCGTGGCACCCACCTGGATGACACTTTTCGCATTTTCAGGTCGTCATGCAGGATTGTGTGCACAGAACCCACAGAAATGTCAACTCTGGAGGCGATCTGTTCAACAGTCATTCGGCGATCACCCAAAACAATTCTCTCCACTTTCTCGATCATGTCGTCAGACCGGCTTGTGCGAGCCCGAGGTTGTTTCGGTTTGTTGTCACACGATGTTCTGCCTTCAGTAAACTGTTGCACCCACGAACGCACTTTCGACACATCCATAACTCCATTACCACATGTCTCTTTCAACTGTCAACGAATTTCAATTGGTTTCACACCACCTAAATTCAGAAAACGAATGATTGCACGCTGTTCAAGTAAGGAAAACGTCGCCATTTTAAGTATTTAAAACAGTTCTCATTCTCGCCGCTGGCGGTAAAATTCCATCTGCCGTACGGTGCTGCCATCTCTGGGACGTATTGACAATGAACGCGGCCTCATTTTAAAACAATACGCATGTTTCTATCTCTTTCCAGTCCGGAGAAAAAAAATCTTAGGCCTTAGAACTTAAATGCCCCTCGTATAGGGACAGCTACCGTTTTCGTATAGGCGCCGTCGGCGTTCCAGTTAATGAGTTGGCTGACAAACTAGCCAAAGAAGCAGCTGGGATGCAAACACACTACCTATACGCTCACGGTTCTTCACCATGTCCTTGAACATTATAAAACTTTCCAAGACCTGCGACTTGAAGTCGACCTAGGACACAAAGCTATCAGAGATTCTGTCGCGCCGTGAAACAGCTATAAGCCGTGTGCTACGCTACTACGAAGGCGTCTAAATTACAACAAGATTTAAACATACAGGGAACGCAGGGGGGAGCATAGGCCTCTCGCCGCCGATTTAGCACCGAGGCATCACCCAATCAGTTCTTCACATCTGAACCTGCCAATGGCGACAGAGTATATCTATTTCCTGATCTGAACACACGATACTACCCACATATATTAAGTTGCCATTTTAACATTTACGCAGTGGCCTAATGTTTGGTCATTGAATTTTACTACCTAGTACAAAACATATGATACTTCTATTACTATTCAACGAGAGAGAGAGAGAGAGAGAGAGAGAGAGAGAGAGAGAGAGAGAGATGCGTACCTACATCTTTGGACACCAACAGAAGATGTAAGGACTAACAACCACGTAGTTAAGTCCCTTTATATTTTTAATGATTATTATCTTTTTGAATGTCCGTCCATGATTCATTCAGTGGTGGATCCAGGCAGGGAGGGGGGTATCGTTCATGTGGGCCATGAACCCTCTCAAACTCAATTGTATTAGAAGATCTATATTCTTACATACATCAATATTCAAATTTCTCAGCTAACTTTCGGAGAGTTAAGTAGCATGTAAATTAGAGTATCCTGAAAACCTGTATAATTTCTAGAAATTACAAGCTACAAGCTACATGTAACACAGAATACTTCAAATATCGTTGAGAGGGCAGGCTTAAGTGGATGATATTTCGCCCTGATCTGTAGCTTTTCAGCCATGTAAAGGCGCACAGTCTCAGACTGTAACCGACACATCCGATACGATTTCCGAGCCCACGAATAGAACTGAGAAAGCACAGAAAGTTGAGTGAGGGAAGACAGAAGGGATAGACTCTCCACCGAGGTAAAAAAAAAAGAAAACGGAAAGACTGACTTCCCAAATGTAGGAGGTACCGAATCATAGAAACAGCATTCTCGTCAAATACACGTTCGCGTTGCCAGTTTGCATACCTGTGTTCGTAATCATAGTGTTTAGTGAAATACTGGTAGCAATGAACGCAGTGTCAGATGAAAAGAATTTGGACACCTATCAGTGGACATTAATAAACTGTGAGAGAATGCTTGAGCTTTGCCGTATGTATTACCCGATTACAAGTCTCCCGACATCTATTAGTGGACACTAATATGGAGTGTGCTACGGCGTAAAGTCAGGTGCCGACACGCCATTTGGGAACGACAAGAAAGAGAAGGCTGTGAGAAGAAGTCACCCAATCGCACGCTGACAGACCCCTCTCCAGGACGACAATGCGAGAGCAGCGGCCCTTATGTGAAGACACACGCGCCGCGACCGATTTGTGACCGCTCAGTTTCAATAGCAGCTTCAAGATTAGCTACTTCGATAGCAGCGTCAACGCTATTTACTTCGCTTTTAGTCTCTATGTAGCACAGATTTGGAGTTGTCTATATACTGAAGATTGATTATTTTGTATTTGGCCATTTGCTTGCGACACATCTGTGTAACTGCCAAAGTTAAGTATTGTAATTTTCTTAACGTAATAAAACTCATTAATACGACTTCTTTAATTGTTTGTTAGCGAACCGAGTATGCAGGCTTCCTAGACACTACAGGGCGTGTCCTCACTACGTCTTTATGATGGCGTGAATTTTGCTGGGGACACGTACAATAAGGTGGGTGAACGTGTGCGGAGGAACGGCAGCCCAGAGCTCAAGAGCCGAAAGCAGACAAGTGCAGTGGTCAGAATGAGATTTTGGCTCTGCAGCGGAGTGTGCGCTGAGATATGAAACTTACTGGCAGATTAAAACTGTGTGCCGGACCGAGACTCGAACTCGGGACCTTTGCCTTTCGCGGGCAAGTGCTGTGTAAACATCCCCCAGGCTGTGGCTAAGCCATGTCTCTGCAATATCCTTTCTTTCAGGAGTGCTAGCTCTGCAGCGTTCGCAGGAGAGCTTCTGTACAGTTTGGAAGATAGGAGGCGAGGTACTGGCTGAGTAAAGCTGTGAGGACGGGGCGTGAGTCATGCTTGGGTAGCTCAGTTGGTGGAGCACTTGCCCGCGAAAGGCAAAAGTCCCGAGTTAGAGTCTCAGTCCGGCACACAGTTTTAGTCTGCCAGGAAGTTTCAAGTGCAGTGATGTTGGGCGCTGGGATCTGGAGCTAGTTCAGTGTTATAACTCATCCCAGAGGAGTTGCATTGGTTTGAGGTCAGGACTCCGGGAAGGGCAAACCATTTCGGGGGTGTTATTGTCCAAAAACCACTGCCTGCCCTTGTGCTTTGTGACAGGTAGGTTGTCATGCCGATATAATCGTCTCCGAACTGTTCCTCTAGTATACGTGGTACACTGTGCTGTAAAATGTCATATCCTTCCGGATTTAGCGTTTTCTTAAGCACAGTAAGGGGCCACACCCTAATACCGTAAATCCACCTTCTCCGTTCTTTACTCCTCGCCCTACACACGATGGCAGACAACATACTCGAGGCATTCGCCAAACCCAAACCGTTCCATTCGACTGCCACAGGGTACAGCGTGTTTAATCTCCAAATGACTCGCTTCCATTCACATACTCTCCAGTGCGCCGCCCTTTACATCACCTCAAGCGTGTCTTAACATTGACCCTGCAATAGTGTGGCTTACGAGGTGCTGCTTGACCATTGTTACCTTTTCTGCTGACTCCCTGCGTACAGCCATTACGCTAACTGGTCTGCTGATACAATTTTGGAACTCGCGAGTGATTCCTCCCGCAGGGATAATGCAGCTTATTTTGCAACTCCGTCCGAACAGGCCATGAAGGCCCAACGGATACCGACCGGCCGCCGTGTCATCCTCAGCCACAGGCATCGCTGGATGCAGATATGGAGGGGCATGTGGTCAGCACACCGCTCTCCCGCCCATAGTCAATTTTCGCGACCGGAGCCGCTACTTCTCAATCAAGTAGCTCCTCAGTTTGCCTCACAAGGGCTGAGTGCACCCCGCTTGCCAACAGCGCTGGACAGACCGGATGGTCACCCATCCAAGTGCTAGCCCTGCCCGACAGCGCTTAACTTCGGTGATCTGACGGGAACCGGTGTTACCACTGCGGCAAGGCCATTGGCCTTATTTTGCAACTACCTTCGGCAGTGCTCGACAATCGCTACCAGTCAGCGCATGAGGTCTGCCTTAGCTGTTGTTGTTGCTTCGCCATCGCACCTCCAATCAGCGACATATACTTGGGCTGGTTTAAAAGGGTTGAAAAAAAATCCCCGAATGATTTGCTACTCAGGTGACCAGTCAGGGTTAGAAGTCTCATTGAACTCCTCAGCTGACAGATTACGCTGTTTCTACTGACAACACAATAACCCCACCCCCCTTTTAAACCGTCTGGTCCACATCTCGTGACATCTGTAGACAATTCCGCATTACATAGGATTGTCAGGATACATTTGATTAGACAGTGAACTTGTAAGACTTTTTTTTCTTCGAAAGAATGACTTTCAAATGCTGTATTATTCTGAATTAGCATTGTGCTAAAGCAGTGTACTAAGAATGACGTTAAAAAGTTTTATTATTATTGTTATTAAAATCGTAGGCATCTGCTTACGCTAAATGCGAGCCTGTCGACATGTTGTATTTGCGGGAGGGAGGGAGGCACACTAATAATCGGTGACTGTCCCCAGAAACAAGATAAAATACTTGGCGAATTTAATTCAGAATTATGTATTTTTACAGGGGTCACATTCTGCGCGCTTAATCGTGGCAATATTAAACAGGGTGGGTTACAGGTATTTTCTGTCTCCAGTTGGTGTTTATTTTATGTTCATGTGGCGGAAGAAATCTTGTGCTAGAAATTCCAATAAGCGGGCACGGCAGGTGGAGACGGCGACGGGCGGTTTTATTGGCTGTCGCCGGGTCGCGGCTATATTGGAAGCGGCGGCGCGTGGGCGACGAGCGCGAGTGCCCCACTTCACACGTGGCACGGACGACCCACGTGTGTGGCAGCAGCTCCCGTAATGGGCCTGCAATTAGCCTGCAGGCGCTCCACGTTCGCGCTGTGCGCGGCCGCTTCTCCCGTCGCTTTCCTTTGGTAAAGTTGCTGCCGCTGCCGTCGCCAGCGCAGCCAACCGCCCAGCGTCTGGCTGTCACGGTTTCTGGCCACGGCGCTCCACTTCTGCGCCGCTTTCGGGGGAAACCTGTTTCTTTTGAGTGGAGGTTCCATTTGGCGCACCCAGGCGAACGATGCTCACGATTGAGTTCTATGCCGCATTTACAATATGGGTGGGCCTGCAGAAGTGGTGAAGCTGACGGAACTACATTGTTCACTCATGTTAATGTGACCACCTGTCGGCCGGCCGCTGTGGCCGAGCGATTCTAGGCGTTTCAGTCTGGAACCGCTACGGTCGCAGGTTCGAATCCTGCCTCGGGCGTGGATGTGTGTGATGTCTTTAGGTTAGGTAGGTTTAAGTAGTTCTAAGTTCTAGGTGACTCATGACCTCAGATGTTAAGTCCCATAGTGCCCAGAGCCATTTGAAGCATTTGACCACCTGACAAAAGCGTGACTAAGCACCTCTTCCCTCGCGGACCGCCGCGAGGCGTGCATGAAGAGTGTCAGTGAGGTTCTGGGAGGTACCGTCTCGGATTTGGAGACTGCAGACTCCAGTGCTGTGGCCAGCTACACTAGGCTTGAGGGTCCATAGCGCGAACAGTCCGATCGAGGTGGTCCCACAGATTCTCGATTGAGTTTAAATCTGAGGAGTTTGGTGGCTTGGGGAGTAGGGTAAACTCATCCTGCTGCTCTTAGAACCACGCACGTTCACTGCGAGCTGTGTGACGCGTTACATTGTCCTGCTGATACAAGACATCATGCCGAGGGAAAACAAACTGCATGTAGGGATGGTCATGGTCCCCATGGATAGACACACACTTGTTTTGACTCACTGTGCATTCAGAGTGACGAATCATTCAGGGAATCCCACGGAACATTTCCCAGACCATAACTCTTACGACGATTGTTGCAGCGTCTTTGCGGCCAGACAGTTCACAAACTTAGTCGTTTCGGAAATGCTTCCACCATTGTCCCGAACGCCACTGATCAAGCTCTTCTCCATATCAGATAAATTGCTCCATCTCCTCATTACGACCCCCCCCCCCCCCCTGCGAGAGGCCTCTTTTACCCTCCACTGTTAGTGCTGCCACCTGCTGTCAGTGAGAGACTATTGCACGTTGACGTCGAACATTGGCGGTGGGCCGGCCGGTGTGCCCGAGGCGTTCTAGGTGCTTCAGTCTGGAACCGCGCGACCGCTACGTCGCAAGTTCGAATCCAGCCTCGGGCATGACTGTGTGTGATGTCCTTAGGTCAGTTAGGTTTAAGTAGTTCTACGTTCTAGGGGACTGATGACCTCAGATGTTAAGTGCCATAGTGTTCAGAGCCATTTGAACCATTTTGAACCATTGGCGGTGATCACATTAATGTGACTGATCCGTGTATACACATGTTAGCTGATTACCTGCCATGACAGCGAATAATACGTCATGGACGAAAGAGGGAGGAAATAAGAATGAGCCTAGCACAGCCGAAGAGAGCATCGTTCCTTAAACAAACTAGTACCAAACATAGGTCTTAATTTGAGAGGAACTTCCCTGTGAACGTGTTTGCAGCAGTGAAGTTAATCGTGGGCTGTCAGGAATACCGAAAAGAAGAAAACAGAAGAATCACCCTAGAAACTAAACTGGCTGATAAGAAATGAAAGTAAGAGTTTATCGACAGTGTTGGCGAAGAAATGAGTATGTGGAAAACATAGACTTGAAGAAGGGAAGGACTGCAGGACGTGTTACGACATAGGGAACAACTTCCATGATAGCGGAGGCGATCGTAATGGGCGGTAACTATAGGGGGAGTCAGACTAGAATATATCCAACAAATAATGGAAGACTTTGGGTTTAAGTAGGCAACTGAGAAGAATGCGTGCGAAAGGCTCGGCGGGGAGCAGAGAAGCAGTCCTTCAAATGGTTCAAATAGCTCTGAGCACTATGGGACTTAACTTCTGTGGTCATCAGTCCCCTAGAACTTAGAACTACTTAAACCTAACTAACATAAGGACATCACACACATCCATGCCCGAGGCAGGATTCGAACCTGCGACCGTAGCGGTCGCGCGGTTCCAGACTGAAGCGCCTTGAACCGCTCGTCCACTTCGGCCGGCAAACAGTCCTTCCCCTCGCTCCCTTTCTCCCTGCACCTGCCTGTCAAATGTGTTATTAGCAGTTCCAAAAAACAGTGCCCTTCGAATAGACTTGGCGGCCTTGTTGTGTGTCATTGTTCGCCAGTTATTGTTTCAGAGTTTCTTTAATTTGTTTTATTCATAGCTCCAGTGCCGCCGGCCAAGCGGTTCTAGGCGCTTCAGTCCGGAAACATGCGACTGCTACGGTCGCAGGTTCGAATCCTGCCTCCGGCATGGGTATGTGTGATGTCCTTAGGTTATTTAGGTTTAAGTGGTTCTACGTTGTAGGGGACTGATGACCTTAGATGTTGAGTCCCAAAGTGCTCAGAGCCATTTGAACCATTTGCTCCAGTGCCAAAGGGGAAAATTCTAGTGAAACGTGATTGCAGACATTACATGCGCATTAAAAACAAGAAACGGCTATAAAGTCCTCCTACTGATCATTTTTAGCTGAGTAAAAAGGAAACTTGTAACGGAACGAAAAAACACATTTCAGTAGTTGCATATAAGAACCAGTATTAATGAACTATTGATACAGCAGTTACTGGTACCACGTACAAAAATGGAAAATGTGACCGAAATTATTTCGAAAGTATCACTGTACTGAAGACGTGAGACGCTTTAATATGTTACGTCGCTCGAACCTCTTCAAGTCAGACACAGTTTCACGTAGTGGCATTCAAGAAAATGTTTTTACATTAGCGCGCGCTATGCTGACTACACCACAACACACTACTCACAGCCACGTTTTTGCTGCACGCATTCTTCTCGGCTGCAGGTGGTAAGTGCTACTCTTGAGTTGAATTGAATAGTTTGGCACAGGAGAGCAAACCAAAGACTTATTCATTACTATTTTAGAGAGGGAAAGAATGAAATCTGTCAATGCCGTCCGTTTTTACATGTCTCTCCTTTCGTATCCTAACACCCGAACCACTTTTTCCGTATTACTATGTAGGCTTCCGCGGCCGTTGTCATAAATATTAGTATTCTTCTGGGTATTGTAGAGCGTCGTCGTAGAAAATACTCAATTATAATCTAGAATGGAATAAAAAAGAGGGTAGGAAAGAAAAGCTTTTCTTTTCCACCCTTTCCCTTTCGTTATGACTAGCCTGTTCTACGGATAAAGTTACCCAAATATGACGTATTGACGCCGATCGTCTGCAAGAAATAGAGGGACCTTTCTACTCCGGAACCACTGTTACCTTCAGGACGGCACTTTAATATCTCGAAACGTCAGTTTTATAGTTTGTAATTTAAAGTCTTTTGTAGAGAGACACGGTAAACACCCAGAATAATTTTAATCATAAATTTTTTTTCCATATGGTAAGTCGTATGTGTTACTACCTAATTTGATCATTATTGCTCCAGACTGAGCCACGAGCGTGCAGCCGCCCATCTCCCCCCCCCCCTCCCTCTCTCTCTCTCCCTCTCTCTCCCTCTCTCTCTCTCTCTCTCTCTCTCTCTCTCTCTCTCTCTCCCTCCCTCCCTCCCACACATTCCCGCCGACAAAATTTCAGCTGTTGTTCACGGACATTTTCTGAATATTTTGAGATAAGAAACGCGTTAGATTATAAAATTATATATCCGATAAGTAGTGAAAGAGTATGGCTTGTCATGTCGACGTAAAATCAATTAATATGAGCTGTACCAAAGCGCGGTCTAACATCGAAGATGATGTTAACAGTCAAGTGCATATATATTAACAGATCTGTCATCGTTGCCGAATGAAATTTTTCGTCACTACACCGTTGTCCAAAACCAGTTGCTCTCATGAATAAATTATTGGACGGAAGCTGTATAACAAAGTTTTCTATATTGGCTGTTTCTGGCAGCTGTTGCTCATTTACATTGGAAAGTGACTTTCCTTTTCCAAATAAGTGTCATCCGATGGCAACATTACTGAAGAAGTCAACAGATTACAACGCGGCACAGCACTGCTTGTTTTCCTCGTTCCAAAGCTCCGCCATTCAGATTGAGAGACGGTCGCTATCTTGCTTCATTTCCTTAGCAAATCGAAGCGTTGCTGTCTCGGAAATCTGATTACCGGCTGTCGCGGATCAGAAACACCGCTGATTTGTGACTGAGGAGGGGGAGGAATCGCCATGACTCACGAGCGTGACTCAGGCAGGCTAGAGACGGGACGCTCTATGAATCATGTGGTTTCGTGTGCGCCGCGAGAAGTTGTAGCACCTTGAAGGCGTGTCAGCTGACGCCGGCGCTACCTGTACACCACCAACTTTATTCACGTTCCAAAATATTCACAAAGACTGTTTGCAACTGGTACTTTGCTACTCGTGGAGTGCATGCGCACAGGGCACTTTCCTGTAGCCACGCCCCTCGCCCGTCTGACTGCGGACATGTGGTGGTGCGATTAGAGTAATGTTCTGCGCTGTTGCTTGTCTCTGTTGGCAGATGGCTGTCACTGGGTTCAGATGGCACACCGAGACGGAGAAATAAATGAACACTCTTCATCTACATCCATACTTTGCAAACCATTGTGAAGTGCATAGCGGAAGATACTTCGTACTGTACCAGTTACTAGGGCTCCTTCCCGCTTTGTTGATTTATAGGACGCGGGAAGAACGTTTAAAAAGCCTTAGTAGGCGCTGTAATTAATCTTTCATTAACAATCCCTACGTAGCGAGATGTAGTGGGTCAGTAATTTAAAACTGGTTCTTGAAGCTCTGTATGTAGGTTTTGTTGGGATACTTTGCGTCTATTTCAGCCGCCTGCCGGTTCAGTGCTTTCTTTAGCGTCTCTGTGATGCTGTCCCATACATCAAATAAACGTGTTTTGCTCGTCTGTGTGTGCGTTCAGTACCCCCTGTGAGGCCAATTCTGTTGTTACGAATCCCATACGCTTGACCAATATTGTAGGATGGGTCGCACAAGGACTTGGGAAGCAATTTCCTTTGTTCACAGATTGCATTTCCCTAGTATTCTACGAGAGAACCGATGTCTGCCACCTGCGTTACCTACGTCTGAGCCTGTGCGATCGTTCCATTTAATATCCGTACAAATTGTTACATGCAGGTATTTGTCTGAGTTCACGGATTCCTTTTATGACATGTTGATACTGTGGCCATGTGATACTATGCTTTTTCGTTTTGCGAAGTGCATGATTTTACATTTATATACATTTAAAGCCAGCTGCAAATCTTTGCACCACTTCGAAATCGACTGAATATCTGTACCGCTTTTTTCAGACAGTACTTAATTATAGATAACTGCAACATCTGTGAAAGCTCTGAGATTGTTATTAATGTTGTCTGCAACTTTGTTACATACAACATTACTAGCAAAGGTCCCCCAACACACTTTCTTGGTTTCACAAGCTGTGACATGGTCGGGAATTGAACAGTGAACCGAATATGGAATAAAATTTTGTCATCACATTACCGGTTGCCGGCCGTTGTGGCCGAGCGGTTCTAGGCGCTTCAATCCGGAACCGCGCTACTGCTACGGTCGCAGTTTCGAATTCTGTCTCGGGCATGGATGTGTGTGATGTCCTTAGGTTAGTTAGGTTTAAGTAGTTCTTAGTCTAGGGGGCTGATGACCTCAGATGTTAAGTTCCATAGTGCTTACAGCCTAGCCACTACCGGTTTCGGTCTATAATGACCATTTTCAGATCCGTCTTTGTGCTTAGCATTCGACGATGCCACTATGGCTCCAGTATATTAGTACATGTTTTTATAGAACAGATCTGAAGATGGTCATTATATACAGTAACCTGTAGTCTGATGACAAAAAATGTGGGACCATAGACGTAAACTAAAGGAAATTTACGCTTTCCTGGGTGACAACCGAAGCTGCTTCTACAGTTGTCGATGATTCGCCATTCTGCATCCTCCTTACGAAGAAATCCTCAATCCAGTCACAAATGTAGCTTGAGTAACCCTATACGATCGTACTTCTGATAATAATAAAACACTGTGTGTGATGACAGTGTTCGAGCTTCAGTATACTTCTGGAAGCTCATCAAGTATCGGTGTCGTTCAAGTGAAAGAAATTATAATATTTTTCCAACAGATTTTTGCCTGCGGAAATTAAAAAGTTGCGTCACTTAACGACGGAATCCCACTGTAGAAACATTTAGAAGCTATTTGGCTCGTCTGCGCTGAAGCTTTCAACTTTAACCATCCTCATATAAGTGTAATATTAAAATGTGACAAGTATCATCTGCCTCGGACCGATCTGGAGACGCAGTGGTGAGTCACTGTACGGCCGGCTGTTGAAATCCCTGTCCGGTCATCCGGATTTTGGTTTTCGGCTGAGCTCTCTTACCCGATTCCTCGCAGAGCTGAGCTTGTGCTCCGTCCTGAATGACGTCGTCGTTGACGGGACGTTGCAACCTGGTCTTCCTTCATTACATTTTACCTGTCTTTATTGAGAGCAATCAATCTGAGAGCTGTCAATCTTCGGCCCTCCGGTGCGAGTTAAGCAAGGATTGTCCTATTATAGAGATGCTTAACGTAGTTAAAATTGCGGAACCTCTACATTTTTCGTATTATTTCAGAGTTTAAAACTATAACTTTCATTGCTCATCACCCTTGATATGGGAGGACGCTAGCCACCAACATTTAGGTTTCCCATCGTTCCCTTCTTGTCTTTTTGTACGAATGGTAACGTATTTTGATAAAGGAAAGGAACCATGTCACGTCAGTTTTCGCTTAAACTTAATTCTATATTTACAGTGCAATGAACGTCGTTTATCTGGTGTGTGTGGCAAACTACTAAAACTTCACAGGCCTTCAGAGCACAAAAGATCGTCACACTGTTCTGTCAAATTACTAACGGAGCTGTCGGTGAGTTTCGAAATAATCACGTCCATTTTGAAATCACTATTCTAGCAGAACGTGGTGGACACAGAGGCCTGATGAATTTTTAGCTGTCATGTGGATAATAGAAGAAACACCACTCCGTCTAATGAGTAGAAAATGTTTCTTCAGTTTTCATGGCCTTGTACCTACATTTTCCGTATGATTCTCGCTACGATGAATAGCAATCCGTATATCAAAAAAATGTACAAGCTGTACTAAGGTCGACGTTATATTTCATTCTAGTTAGCGCTGGAAGCTCGAGTCCCATATTGGCAAGGAACTAATATTTAATGAAAATAGAACGTTGTTTTTTGATTATGATACTGATGATGATTGTGTGTGTGTGTGTGTGTGTGTGTGTGTGTGTGTGTGTGTGTGTGTAATATATCAAAATCTTAAATAACACTTGTTTTTCCTAAAAATTTTGTGTTTTTCTTATTCACCGGTACGAAAACAATTTGCGTCAAATATTGACCTTCTTTCTGCTTTGCTAGTGCAATCAGCTGCCGATGCAGTGAATCTTATACGCAAGATGAAAAATGTTTTGACAAATTTGTGAAAAATTGGTTGCGCTATTTTCTGCGTTTTAGTCATTATTTCACTCCAGCTTTCTACAACTCTTTCTATTTCTTCAGCAGGTTGAACACTTTTTCATTCAAGTATTTTCGAAAAGCCATATAACGTTACACGTAAATTATTGTTCTGAACGTGAAGTTCCCTGTGCAGTAGCATGCTTTAAAATATTTCCCACTAATGAGATCTGTAATACTGAAAAAAAATTCCTTCCTCTTCAATACATCCTATTAGCTCCTAATCCACTGTAGTTCTGATTCTGAAACTAAACTCGACGAGGAAATGTTTTAGAGTCGCGCCAGGCGAAATTACCTTATTGTAGCGTTGATAGTAAAGCAGTGCTGCTGCATAGTGTGACATACTAATTGAAGCGTCTTGTCGCGGTCCGGGCGGCTCCCCCCGTCGGAGGTTCGAGTCCTCCCTCGGGCATGGGTGTTAGTGTTGTCATTAGCGTAGTTAAAGTTAAGCGTTAAGTTAGTGCGTAAGCTTAGGGACCGATGATCTCAGCAGTTTGGTCCCATAAGACCTTACCACAAATTTCCAGTTTTATTAATTGAAACGAGTGACATTAGGTCGATAAGAGGACGTTGGACACACCGCTACATCAACAGTCTGCAAATTGACAACGATCATATAGCGCCGTATAACTGTTAATTTACCAGTGGACTGTTATCACTTCGATGCGGGAAGAACTACCGCCATAATTCAGATTCCTACATGTCTTTAAAACCCTTGCGTAAACAAATAAATGTAATGTGGCCCAGGGGTGATACAAAAGCGTCCTATTTTCCTCCACTTAGATGGCTCGCGTGTCACTTAAGCTGTTTATTCATTTAAGCAGCCCCTCGATAGGCTTCCGTCCCACACTTCCTGGCTGCGAATAGAAATCAACACATACCTGCCAATAGAACCGTTAAACCACGAAGAGCCTATGTTCTCTCAGTGAAAAAGGTGTTTATACACATGCTGAGTATTTCCTATATTCGTGAGCCAAAGCCAGAGTATCACGATGCGACGTCCGTTTCCCTTAATTTTAATCTCTTATGCCACTATCAGCTTTTCATTTGTAGTTTTTCGCCTCGTGCGAGTCCCAAGCTACACTCCCTCATATTTAGATTCCTGCGTATGACGTATAAATGGCGCAATGTGTTGTATTCTTTCCCTCAATTCTGACATTTTCCAGGGGTTCCACTTCGTTGTAAGGCAAATCCTTCCAAATATTTACAGTTGGTATTCCTTCTCTTTTACTACCAGCTCGACTGATATTTGGCTGAAAACTCCATGGCTCTTCACTGGGTCATTACTCGAACAGCCTGCTCTGCCTTTAGGAGCACGGAATGAAAAGCACTAATGAGAGTACAGCTCTGAGAACACAGCAGTATTTAAGGGTGGCCGACTTTGCCCAGGATGTCAACGTATCGGTTGCCCTCGTGCGAACTGATTTGAACTGAGTGTACAACTAGAACAACTCTACGCTAATACTTGTTGATCTTCACAGAAGAATCATCTGAAACACTGCAGTAGTCAGGTTGATTAAGCTTGGAGAAGTACATGGTCGTGTCTTGCTGGGTGAACCATTCCGTAATTCGCCTTCAGTGATTCACTTCCAGAACCAAACGGAAGCCAGTGTTAACGGAGCTGGATTCGAACAGGCCACTGTCACAGGGGTTGCACCTTTATTAAATCGCTGAGCAACATAGTTCATTGATGCCTCAGAAAATATATAATGTACCGAGGTTTTCACATAAACCTGGACTCAAATAAATAGTTGTTTATGATGATGGGGGTGGTATGTTCAACATAGAGGTTATTGGTACCATTACTAAGTTATTATGAAACTGATGAACTTAAAAGATCTGTTTATCACGAAATTAACAACTTTTAAAAACTCTTTTCTCCTCTTCTTTCCTTCCTATCTCCCCTTCTCCCTCTTCCTTAAGTGATATCAATACGAGCTCTTGCGGCAGCCGTCGGTTTTGATCGATGACTGTGTTTCAGTGAACAGTAACAAACACCTGACTAGATCACTGCAGTCAAAAGAATTCTCGTATAAGGATCTACGCTGCATATCTCGTTGTTTTATCAGCTACTGTGTGCGCAGTGACGTTAAGATTTAATTCAACAATCAGTATTCACTCCAAACCATACTCCTTGTTACCTCAGCTTCATGTTCAGAACCGACTGTCCTCTTCTGAAGAAGTTCGCGTAATAATACACAGCAAGGGGAAACAACTTCCAAACGTGTCGCCATAGTTGCTGCTATAGTTTAGCGATTTCCTAACAAGTGGTCGCTCATCGCTGCACAACATCGTTAGGCTGAATTAGTCAATTCCAGATAAATTTCTTTAATCTGAGATCTATTTTCGTTTTCACGTTCTATTGTAATAACGAGTGGCATTCGAATTGCACTTTCAAATGAAGTACTGCTGGTAACATACAATAGTCCATTTGTCTCATTTAATTGGTGTTGAACCACACCCGAAACAGACTAACGCAATCCCTGTAGATATAGCGAACAGTGTTGACACGTTTTAGTACCCACCTACATGACTCTGAAGTTCTCTTCGGACTAATGTCTACTACCAGACAGATACAGCAATAAACTAGGAAGCGTTCCACCCACCCGATTAAAAATAAACAGTTAGCATGTGGCAATGTATCAAAGGTTACAGCACAACAGGGTAGCACAGCGAAATGCGCGTGAATTATTTTAAGCATAGTTCCACGGTGGCTGCATGTTACAGCTCGATTTAGTAGAAAGAACTGATACCATCGTGGACAAAAAACGACTCACAAAAGGTTTACACAACATACAATCTCATAGCTTTGTGATACATGTGGCATATCGATAGAATCTACAGTATAAATGAAATTGTCAGTTTAATATTCTTTAAGTGCAAATGTTTTCTCCTACAACCAGCTTTTGTCATTATTAGTTCTGGATCAACCGGACGTTTCTGTAAACATTAGTGTGCAATGACTGAAATTTCGGCGCACTTGTGTCACTGTGGATTTCGGAATACTGAATTCCGTGTTTCCAAAATGGAGTGTCCCATGCGTGTAGCTTTCAATCATCATTCCAATTTCAGAAAGTCTGTTAATTCCCGTCTTGCGGCCATAATTACGACGGAAACATTTTCATGTGAATCACATGAGTGCAGATAACAGCTCCTCCAGTGTACTGTTCTTCATACCTTGTGTTCGCGATACTACTGCCATCTGTATATGTGCATATAGCTATCCCATCACCCCAGTGTAAGATGTCTCTTAGCGAATGACTCTTCTCGTGCATAGTCCACACATCCGTGTTCGTCTTTTCCTCGCTGCGCTCGACAAAAATTCTCGGAAATGCCTGGCGATAAGACGAGTCACTTTAGGTGTTGGATACGTGGACGTCCAACTAATGACCCTTATTGTGGAGAGCATACGCTTATTGTGGAGAGGATATGTCAACTGTTCAGAGGTTACTCATGAATTGAGCCCCGCTTTTTTTCGCTGCCTTGTTTTTTTTTTATCCAGAAGCACGAAAATCCAGTAAAGGAAGGAAAAAGCTTGTAATATTATTTTCTTTTTTATCCAGTTGGCTTCTGGCTGTTTGGTAGCTTTGCAACTGGGAATAGCTTCCTATCCACGCCTCACATATTCTTATTGTAATGCATGACAGCACTTGGCTTTTGCACGAAGGAACGCGCTGACCGTCGCGTCGTCTCTCCTGCCCTTCCATTTCGTCATCTGCTTCTGACTCCACGCAGAGCAGATCACGTGCAAGGTCTAAAACGACGAAAATGATTGGAAAAGAGCACAGGTAGTTCCAGTTTTCAAGAAGGGTCGTCGAGCAGATGCGCAAAACTATAGGCCTCTATCTCTGACATCGATCTGTTGTAGAGTTTTAGAACATGTTTTTTGCTCGCGTATCGTGTCATTTCTGGAATCCCAGAATCTACTCTGTAGGAATCAACATGGATTCCGGAAACAGTGATCTTGTGAGACATAACTCGCATTATTTGTTCGTGAGACCCAGAAAATATTAGATACAGGCTCCCAGGTAGATGCCATTTTCCTTGACTTCCGGAAGGCGTTTGATACAGTTCCGCACTATCGCCTGATAAACAAAGTAAGAGCCTTCGGAATATCAGACCAACTGTGTGGCTGGATTGAAGAGTTTTTAGCAAACGGAACACAGCATGTTGTTATCAATGGAGAGACGTCTACAGACGTTAAAGTAAGCTCTGGCGTGCCACAGGGGAGTGTTATGGGACCATTGCTTTTCACAATATACATATATAAATGACCTAGTAGATAGTGTCGGAAGTTCCATGCGGCTTTTCGCGGATGCTGCTGTAGTGTACAGAGATGTTACAGCATTAGAAAATTGCAGCGAAATGCAGGAAGATCTGCAGCGGATAGGCACTTGGTGCAGGGAGTGGCAACTGACCCTTAACATAGAGAAATGTAATGTATTGCGAATACATAGAAGGAAGAATCCTTTATTGAATGATTATATGATAGCAGAACAAACACTGGTAGCAGTTACTTCTGTAAAATATCTGGGAGTATGCGTGCGGAACGATTTGAAGTGGAATGATAATATAAAATTAACTGTTGGTAAGGCGGGTACCAGGTTGAGATTCATTGGGAGAGTCCTTAGAAAATGTAGTCCATCAATAAATGAGGTAGCTTACAAAACACTCGTTCGCCCTATACTAGAGTATTGCTCATCAGTGTGGGATCCGTACGAGATCGGGTTGACGGAGGAGGTAGAGAAGGTCCAAAGAAGAGTGGCGTGTTTCGTCACAGGGTTATTTGGTAAGCGTGATAGCGTTACGGAGATCTTTAGCAAACTCAAGTGGCAGACTCTGCAAGAAAGGCGCTCTGCATCGCGGTGTAGCTTGTTGTCCAGGTTTCGAGAGGGTGCGTTTCTGGATGAGGTATCGAATATATTGCTTCTCCCTACTTATACCTCCCGAGGAGCTCACGAATGGAAAAGTAGAGAGATTCGAGCGCGCACGGAGGCTTTCCGGCAGTGGTTCTTCCCGCGAACCATACGCGACTGGAACAGGAAAGGAAGGTAATGCAGTGGCACGTAAAGTGCCCTCCGCCACACACCGTTGGGTGGTTTGCGGAGTATAAATGTAGATGTAGGTGTAGAAACGACAAGAGAAGCTATTTTCTCTTCAGGGTAATGATTGCAATAATTTGCGACCTTACCAAAATCAACAGTGAAAAACGATATAACTGACGGAGAATGCATAGTTTTAACTAGAGAACCTATTTTCTATATAGGTTCTCTAATCGTGGTTAACGAGAGCTATCATCTTTCGGAGAAAGCATTAACTAATAGCTTTATAACGCATGTCGGCCGGAAACTCGTTGTTCCAGTTAGCTACGAGGCACAGAATGTGTCGAACGCTACGAGAACGAGCAGGCCATGGACTGATATATTCGTCACGACCACTTGGTGATGAGTGGGCGGGAATCCACTGTAGGGCAATGCGGAGTTTTGGGATGGGTGTGGTATCTATTAGGGGTGTACATCTAGGCGTAATTGGTTGCGTCAGGCCAGAAGCTTACGTGCTCCGTATAATAATACGAACAGTGAGTAAGGCTCGTTGAGTCAGAGCGGAGAAATCCTCCCCGCATGGCGTGGCACCTGGCATGTGGGACGCAACCGTAGCGTTATCAGACGGGGGCCGCTACGTCATGTTTGTCGTATCTGGTTACGGCGCTATCGCGCCAACTGGAGTCACTATCACATCTGGCTGCCGTACTAACACCAGCTGCTGCCGTACTAGGCGCAGCCGACGATAAGCTCCGTCCTGAGCGGCACACACACAAAATTTACTTCCAGTTCAACAGCACCAAAAGGTGCAGCCTTCGTAGAGGCCGGTGGAGGACACTCCTACTTGCTGTCTGTGAAAGTGTACTGCCTGCAAAATTCTAGGACTTCCCTAAGAAAAAGTTTTTTCGAAACATACCTGTTACGGGAATGAGACGCTTAGCGTATCGTGCGATCTTTTGCACTCGCGTGTCACAAGTCTCAGTTGTTTTCTTTTTAATTGCTTCCATATTCCTCAAATTTAGGTTAAAAGACGTGCTGTAGGAATCAGCATGGATCTCGAAGAAGACGATCGCGTGAAACCCAACTCGCGTTATTCGTCCACGAGACTCAAGAGGGCCATAGACACGGGTTCACAGGTAGATACCGTGTTTCTTGACTTCCGCAAGGCGTTCGATACAGTTCCCCACAGTCGTTTAATGAACAAAGTAAGAGCATATGGACTATCAGACCAATTGTGTGATTGGATTGAAGAGTTCCTAGATAACAGAACGCAGCATGTCTTTCTCAATGGAGAGAAGTCTTTCGAAGTAAGAGCGATTTCAGGTGTGCCGCAGGGGAGTGTCGTAGGACCGTTGCTATTCACAATATACATAAATGACCGTGTGGATAACATCGGAAGTTCACTGAGGCTTTTTGCGGATGATGCTGTGGTATATCGAGAGGTTGTAACGATGGAAAACTGTACTGAATTGCAGGAGGATCTGCAACGAATTGACGCATGGTGCAGGGAATGGCAATTGTATCTCAATGTAGACAAGTGTAATGTGCTGCGAATACATAGAAAGAAAGATCCTTTATCATTTAGCTACAATATAGCAGGTCAATATAGCAGGTCGGCAACTGGAAGCAGTTAATTCCGTGAATTATCTGGGAGTAGGCACTAGGAGTAATTTAAAATGGAATGGACATATAAAATTAATCGTTGGTAAAGCAGATGCCAGACTGAGACTCATTGGAAGAATCCTAAAGAAATGCAATCCGAAAACAAAGGAAGTAGGTTACAGTACACTTGTTCGCCCACTGCTTGAATACTGCTCACCGGTGTGGGATCCGTACCAGATAGGGTTGATGCAAGAGAGAGAGAAGATCCAACGGAGAGCAGCGCGCTTCGTTACAGGATCATTTAGGAATCACGAAAGCGTTACGGAGATGATAGATAAACTCCAGTGGAAGACTCTGCAGGAGAGACGCCCCAGTAGCTCGGTACGGGCTTTTGTCGAAGTTTAGAGAACGTACCTTCACCGAGGAGTCAAGCAGTATATTGCTCCCTCCTCATGAGGATAAAATCGGAGAGATTTAGAGCCCATACAGAGGCATACCGACAATCTTTCTTTCCACGAACAATACGAGACTGGAATAGAAGGGAGAACCGATAGAGGTACTCAAGGTACCCTCCGCCACACACCGTCAGGTGGCTTGTGGAGTATGGAACGTAAATGTAGATTACGCTGCAGTTGTCTTGAATAAATGTTTCTTCAGTGGCCAGTTTCTGCCACACGTATGGTCGTAAGTGTGACACTTGATAAGGACCATATGGTCGAAATTGCCCAGTAGTTACAAAATATTTCATTCAAGCAAGTCAGCTTCACCCACACCGTGAAGTCTTTTAACCCATAGAAATTTGCCGCATGGGAGTGGAGCCAGTGCTTGAGAGCTGTTGACACCTGTCACCTCTGTGTAAATGTTGAGTGGACAGTTTCCAGCGCACAGAAAGAGAACGAAGCGAACAAGACCTATGCTGTACGACGGTTGGTCAAACATTTTCCATCTTCACTCCCATGGATATAGCGCTGTATGCTGATCATGATGCGGGGGCGCTACTGTGCATATTCCGCGCATTTTGTTCGGAGCTGCCAACTGAAATTCCCGGTATCAGAATTTCTGCGGAAAAGGTATTTTCAGCTGAGAGCACCTCTCCTGGAACCGAGGCACGAGTCTATCAGATATTCGGCGCGGTCAGACGGTAGAGGTAAAAACATTTTCTAGCCACCACGATGGGGTTGGAACGCTTTTGCGATATTACATTCCTGTAGGGAGACATTTCTGCGAAGCGTGGGGCTCTTGCTAAGTTAAGCTGCTTTTAGCAGGAAGCATACAGGCGCACTAAGAATTTGTCTCCTGCCCAGTAAAGCGTGTTACTGGGAATTACTTTTTAATATACGTTGAAAGGCTGAAAAAATTGTGATTAAGCTCTTTTTCATGATTATACATTTTGCCTTCACCAGTTGCAGGCAGTCTTGCCTGTCTTAGGAGAACTTATGTACATTTGTAAGGACATAACTTTTGCATAAATAGTTGCTTCCAGGATATAACGACGTTATTAATTAGGGTAATGGTGAAATAAATAATCGTAAAAGGGGGACAGGTCGCAGTTTTTTCTGTCGTTCATTATATCAACAGTCAAAGAGTTTTATATGAAACATGGATAAAATAATGTTTAATATATGTGATTTACTTGTTAAAATAAGAGGTATTTATGAGACAGCGAATGGATGTATCTACGTGACACTTGCCTGTGCTTCCGCTGCAATTGTACTCGGTGTCCACCGATACAGATTTTGATTCTAAGACTCTCTCAAGGGGAGTGTCTCTAGAAAAGGCATGTTCTTTAAGATAGTCTTCTTGGTCTCCATTAGCGAATATTTTACAAATTGCAAAAAGATATTTAGCTGACTTTGTATCGTTTCCAGGGAACACCACGAGGAAATAGTTTCTTTTCGTCCCCCTTCAAACTTACTTACAATATTTACAAGATTTCTAATGAGTATGATGTGCATTAAATTTCTTTTCACTATTTACGTAACTCCCAATGGTTGTGACTGTTTCTTCAATGTAATTTCTATGCGGATGCCACACAAGTTAGAAATAATTTTTAAGTTTCCGTCAATTTGAAGTCTCTTGAAAGCCTTTGCAATTGATTCATCAGTCTGAATTGCTGACGTACTTGTTCTTTTCCGCCGGCCGCTGGGGGCCAAGCGGTTCTAGGCGCTACAGTCTGGAACCGCGCGACCGCTACAGTCGCAGGTTCGAATTCTGCCTCGGGCATTTATGTGTGTGATGTCCTTAGGTTCGTTAGGTTTAAGTAGTTCTAGGGGACTGATGACCTCAGATGTTAAGTCCCATAGTGGTCAGAGCCATTTGAACCATTTTTTTGTTCTTTTCCCATCGAAATTTAAAATTAGTCGATTGAACTGGTGGCTGTGATACTCTGCGTCTTCTAGAAGATTTTTTAGTAATGAGTAAACATTAGAATGAACTTTTCATGTTAATGTGTTTATCCTTCGAATTCATACGTAAGATACGTTGTTAATGCGATGTTGCCTTTCCACTGCAAATCTACCATTACTACGTTACAGGTCGTGGCGTACGGGACGGTGTATCCTACATCTGTTCCGAGGTCCACTACCTGAAGTATCTTGGGCTTCATAGAAACATCAACACATTCCATTTCGGCACAAGTGTAACTCAGCATTACTGTCACGAATTCCAAGATCGCCCGATGCATCTCTTTGTGATACGTACATATGGAGAAAGTTGAAGCTGCACTCAAATGATCTCCATGCGTTGGGAGAGCCACAGCAGAACGCTGAAAAAGGCTTCGGCTATCTTCTGTTCCCTAACCAGGGTAACATATTTCGTGCCTACGAGACGTTATTATGGCCACGCTTGTATTCCTAGAGTACTCGTGATTTCGCCGGCCGCGGTGGTCTAGCGGTTCTAGGCGCGCAGTCCGGAACCGCGCGACTGCTACGGTCGCAGGTTCGAATCCTGCCTCGGGCATTGATGTGTGTGATGTCATTAGGTTAGTTAGGTTTAAGTAGTTCTAAGTTCTAGGGGACTGATGACCACAGATGTTAAGTCCCATAGTGCTCAGAGCCATTTTTTTACTCGTGATTTCATTTTAGAAAAAAAACTGTTAGCTTCTTCCTCCATGCATATTAAAAGTTGACTTGCTCATTTGATGATTCATTGCTTCTGCACCAGTCGTTGGAACGTACTTAAAATACTATAGTGCCCTGGAAAATGCAGGGTTCAAAGTTTAGTTGGCCAACTAACTCCAGGCCGTTGGGCGATGCTACCGTGTAAGAACTGCTCATAATTCTCTGCTAGGGAAGTCATGTCTACTGCATGTTCGGAAATTCGTGTTACAAACTTCTAGGACGTGTAGAAAGGAAAGAGTGAACAACGTTTTGATTAGGAACCCATGTCTGGGAAAGTTGCGTTTCTGTGCTTCAGACTTTTGAAAACATATTTGCTAGGTTGGTATGCAACAGTGTAATCATGGCAGGAGGTGGGTTACGTCGGATCGGCTGATGTCATTTGACGTCCATCCTACCTGTCTGACTTGGTTCGAGCCTCATTTATGAGATATAGAGAAGATAGAGAAACATGGTTGAGTATATGTTTGCAGAATACACGGCCGTGATGTTTCGGAATGGCGAAGACCACAGTAATGGAAAAGCTGTTCGCCGCCTTTATCAAGATCGTTCTCCACAACATCCGACTTCATCGCATACGCTCTTCGCCACTATTACGCAACGACTTCGAGAAGGGGTACCTACAGCGTCAGCAGGCGTTTCTATGGTGCTCCAAGGAGACGCCCCACCCCTGAATTGGAAGAGACCGTACTGCATCACGCTGCAGAGAGCCCTTCAACGAGTACACTAGCAATTTCTCTGGCTGTTAATGAGTGAAATTGTAAAACAAGTGATGCGCTGGGTCGCGCCTAATCAGTTGCTTCTAAAAATGGCAGCGTTACCATTATGTTTTCAAATTTAGTAGCACGGAAACGGTCCGATTCAATTCAAAATGTAATCTACTCATTCCCTTCTACACGCCTGGAAGATTGTAAGGGGAATTTACGAAGACGAGCCTTGGTAGTCGTATAACTAGCCTGTAGAGAGAGTCGATGACAGTGCTACGGTAGATGCATTGGCCGTTTGAGTTGGAGCGAATAGAAGCTGTGCTAACTAGCATATGTTAGCAAATATTTCTCCTGGCCTCATTCGCAAATGATCGGCCCATGCTTACCGGTGCGGGAAGTTGAACGGTTTTCCCCCTTCTTGGTGTTACAACTTACATAGCCAGTCCACATACGTTTCTGTGCGAAAGTTCCGAGGCGAAGTTACGCTAGCAAATATCCTAGTTTCACTGTTGTCGCCGCAACATGGGTGCCAAGTCAGTGAGATGACTTCTTTACCTGTCTATAGCGGCCTGACGCAGCTTTAAAATTTCCGCTACTGCCGGAAAGGAATCATCGCAGGATATTTTAGTTTACCAGTAGGCAGCGCTGGTTTAATTTTTCTCCTGCAGGTGTGTGCTACAGTACTGTTACGCAGCGATTTGAGTATGTACCATGACTGCAGACTTGTGTACCTACAAACAGAGCAGAAAATAATTACGTCACGTAATTTTTTCGATGTGATTATGTACTCTTTAGGACTACGCCACCTATGTGGAAATAGTCAGTGTAAAATAAGGGAAAGCCGCGCTGATTGTTTTGGGAGTGAGGTAACCCCCTGGAAGGCCACGAATCATATTATGATCAGCTGAGACGCAATGTCGACTTTCTCGCGTGTGGTGCTCTGGTACAAGTTTGTCAGCAGCGGTGCTTACTGACCATACTGCTAGGGAAGTCATCGCTCATTAACCTAACGTACCAGGCGATGGTAAACAACAGGGTTTACCAATACATAAGACACAGTCAATATTGCAAGGCTTTCGGTTTCCGCGGATGTGAGCAAAAGCGATAAGTAAATTCCCACCTGGAGTGCCGGAACTTTTCATCATTGCGCGTAGCACACTGTGGAAGTGACTAATGCAACGAGCATTCCGTGCAGAGAGGTCGGCATTATATTAGTCGTGTTCTAGTTTATCTTAAACGACCACATGCGCCGGTATACCGCCTCTCACTTCCTGCGGACGTGGATGCAAATTACAACACCTATGCCGGCGTTTCGCTGTTCCTATTGTATCCTGTGTTAATAACAAAGGAGGGACAAAACAGGAAAGGTGGAGCTGCTGGATCATTTGCAATGTTGATGTCGCTTTTTCAGACCCTTGTCGTGACCTGTCAGCCTTTTCCATTTTTTAATTCTTCGCTCGATAACTCTTTAATTAAACTCAAGGTAGTCCTCGAACCAGGTTTTTTTGTCAGGAGTAGTGTAGATCCCATTGAGAGCGTCCGATACACGTTGTCAGTTTTGCTTTAGAGGGGTTTCTCCCGCAGTTGTGTTTTTACAAGTAATATGGGAATTATACAGTCTTTTGCGACTGTAATAAAGTCCTGTTTGGAGGAAATGCGTTCCACTTTTATTCTTCACTGATGACTGTAACAATTGTGATTTTGCTTATATCGCTTCAGCGAGATGATAAACGTTCCCATGTTTAAAATTACTTTAATTACTCGCGTTTTGTGGCTTCTGGATCATTTCCATGCATTCTTCTACATACAGGCATTAGATTTTTTAGCAGACTACACTATAATAATATACATTATTTCCCAGTTTCGTGATATTATCTATCCACGTTTATTCACCATATGTACTTTTATTTTGATTCTGCGTAGTGCGGTCGTCTTTTGTTTTTGTGGCTATGGCATTCCGCAGGACGGAACAAAAGTACGCAAATTACACGACGTGAATAAATGTGGGTAGATAATTACGTCAAAACTAGAAAATATTGTGTTGTGTAGCATGCTAAAAGTCGAACGCCTGTGTAAAGAAAGCGCGTGGAAATAATACAGGAGCTAAACACCGTGAACACTAAAAGTAATGGGTGCTGTTTATAATCTTGTCAAACCGATTTGAAAGGAAAAGCACATTGATACTTTGACCATTGAAGTTCCCGTAAATAAAAGCGAAACGCGACTTGTCTAAACGAGGTATTATTACACTCGCGAAGGACGGAATAACCCCGTTATTACTTGTAATGTGTTAAGCGTCTTTAGTATTACCTGTTCGGCTCTGACGACTAAATTTAACCTGAAAAAAATAGAAAAAATAAACGCACACTGAAGAGTTCACACGTCTCCTTAATGCCCAACACCATCCCCCATCCTTTTCGTTCTGAAGCACTGCTGTGTGAACAATCAAAACTCGACGCCTTTCATTTTTAATTTTTTGTTGCCGTAGTTCGGGAATTATTGGACTCCACTGTGTAGAAATCACTGTTAATATGTTCGGTATGCTGGGAGGTATGTGACTTACGAAAGGATGTTATTGTATTAAAGAGTAGGAGAGTAATTCCGGGTAGCTTTAAACAGCGAGATTATTGGTGAGACGTCGGATACAGTTACACCAATTAGCTGTCCGCGCAAACCGATGAGAAGCTTTACGAAATGGGACGGACGCCGAAAGTCAATTGTAAGCAAGGTCGACTGTTGAGCTAGATTGGAATAGTGAGTTCCGGAGTTTTTTCGTGTTGGAAGATAGTAGCTAACAAGCCCCTTAGTACGGCCTGTTCTTTAATACTGCACGCCTGCTTGGAATCACGTGAGTTGTGGCTAGAGGAAGTCAACGAAGTAAGTTTCAAATACCAAACGTAGCCTCTTAAGTACATCAATTCAGTGACGAAATTTTGATCTACAAAACATTTGCGTTTGGATGTAATAGATACGAGGGGACTTAAAACGTAAGTGACACATTATTCTCGCGGGCCAAGTAACTTTTATTGGCTGCTACACTACATTTCACAGTGATACAGATACGCCCGCATCTCGTGGTCGTGCGGTAGCGTTCTCGCTTCCCACGCCCGGGTTCCCGGGTTCGATTCCCGGCGGGGTCAGGGATTTTCTCTGCCTCGTGATGTCTGGGTGTTGTGTGCTGTCCTTAGGTTAGTTAGGTTTAAGTAGTTCTAAGTTCTAGGGGACTGATGACCATAGATGTTAAGTCCCATAGTGCTCAGAGCCATTTGAACCATTTGATACAGATACGTGACAGTATATTCCAGCATGGTTACCAAGTCTCTGTTAATAACAGTCCAAACGTTCTACCAATCGTTCAATTTCTGAGCGGTAGAATCCGCTTCTTGGTTAGGGAGAACAGCTGTGCGAACATCCTCATCGTTTGAAAATCTCTCTTGATTGGTGTCAGCAATAACACGGAACCTTACTTGCCCAGTCTCGGTGCAGCACACATGTTTAATCTGCCAGGAAACTGACTAGTTACCTATGAAACTGTCGTCTTCTGTCCTCATGTGTTAGATTTCCTCTGACGCTCACATTGTGTTTTTCATTTATCATCTCTCCACTACTTCTTTAATCTATGTAATAATATTTTATTTGTGCAGTGCGACGCCCGGGGCAGTATAGAGATGACGCCATGCAGCAGCGCGGTACAGGGCACGTAGTTACCGACGAATAGAGCGGCAGTGCCTGTAATGAATCCCGCGATTAATTCTCGTCCAGAGCTATGAATATTTCGGCAGCGTTATTGAGCTACCATATAGCTGGGCAGGTATTAGCCGCCGCTAATGGACTGCGGTCGCTGCCTCGCTAAAAAGTTGATGAGCTGCACTTCTACACTATCAATACGAATTATTCTTCGTCCACAATAGCCGAACGGGCAAAAATACATATCATCGGCAGTCATGTGTGGATTTTCTCCGGAGTTACCCGAAAATACGAGGGTCGTTCAATAAGTAATGCCCCACATTTTTTTAAAGCCATTAATATACATAGGCAAACGTCCTTGTTGGTGCTTCACATTTGATGTTTGGTTTGTGCGCCAGTGAAGTTTCGAATCCTTTTTTGGAGATGGCATAGCCGTAGTACAGCGTCAAAGTGGCGTCTACATACGACTCACGTTACAAGCAGCGTGCTCTTTTTGAATTCTTGTGTGCAGAAAAAAAACCGTGGTGAACATCCAAAAACGTTTGTGTGCAGTGTATGGCGATGCTGCAGTTGACAGGAGTACAGCTGGGCGATGGATAAAGAAAGTTACAGCCTCAGGAAATGCAGAGACAGAGCACCATGATCAGCCACGCTCGGGTCGTCCGTCACAGCCGTTGCTCCAGACATGCTGAATCGTGCGGATGCCATTATTCGTGCCGACAGACGCGTCACAACTCTACAATTGGCTGTACAGTTGTCGATCAGGATTGGAAGTGCGTTTGCAGTGATCGAGACTCTCGGATATTCAAAGAGATGCTCAAGATGTGTTCCAGGAATGCTCACAGCGGACCACAAGATTCAAAGAAAAGCCATTTTATCTGAATTGTTGGAGTATTTTGAGACCGACGGGGAACACACTTTGAAGATGACGAGAGTGCCAGTCATGCAGTGAAAACATGGTTACGCCTACAGTACAAGAGCTTGTGTACCAGCAGGGAATACGTGCTCCTCCACAACGTTGACGTACAGCCGTAAAACGTGGTGGACACTACGCAGAAAAATAGGACATGGACAAGACATGTTGATGTATATTGTCAGCGAATTCTGACTCTTAACCGTAAATATATTCTGAGAAAAAAGCTGTAGGGCATTACTTATTGAACGATTCAAATGGTTCAAATGGCTCTGAGCACTATGGGACTTAACAGCTGAGGTCATCAGTCCCCTAGAACTTAGAACTACTTAAAGCTAACTAACCTAAGGACATCACACACATCCATGCCCGAGGCAGGATTCGAACCTGCGACCGTAGCGGTCGCGCAGTTCCGGACCGAAACGCCTAGAACCGCTCGGCCACCCCGGCCGGCACTTATTGAACGACCCTCATACATTGTAGACGGGGCACGTACACATTCGTCAAAAAATAGATAAGGTTCAATATGATCTTTATTTTAAGGCTGTTGAGTATATTGCAAAGACAGTTCAGTATAATGGACAAAAATCGAAAGGTTCCATCGATAAAACTTATTGACGGCGCTTGGAGACGGTGCTACGTAGACGCAAGAAAGGAAGATCAAGATTTAACATTAATTTGTCCATGACAGTAGTCGTTTGAGTGCCGTCGCTGTAGATGAAATTACTTCAAGAAATACAGCTACTGACTACTTTTTGTGTAACATAATAAGTTCCAAGACGCGTTTCGAGGTTTCGCCAATCTTCAGTTGGCGTAATACATTTCTCTTAATCAATAATACGTTTTTGTCCAGTTTTAAACGGTGCAGCTTCCTTCTTACATTGTGTACTGTGTCATAGGGAGCCAAACACAAAAGGATAGGGGTCTGTTAGTCGTCAGCAGTTCAAAAGCAGGCGGATAATAGTTCCTATTGGGGAAACAACAGAAAGGGATGTGAAGGAGCTCCATGAGCATTCAGTGTATATGCGTGGAGGCCTCGTACAACATGTTGAAGAGAACTGTTACGCACGTTGGAACAAACGATGACTGTTATCTGGGCTCCGAGGTCATATTCGGGTCATTACAGAAGGTTGAGAATACCAGCCTTGCTCACTGAGTTTCAACAAATCCCACAATCTGCAGCCTTGTCCCCAGAACAGAATGCGGCTTCCTGGTTCTGAGTCGAGTGGAAGGCCTCAACCAGAATTTAGAAGTTTGCGTGACTAGCTAGAAAGTGACTTCTTAGACTTGCCCCATAGGACTGCGAACCATAAGGTCCAACTGAATGGGTCAGGTGTGCGTTACCCTTAAGAGGCTGCCACCCATGTAGCAGATTTCGTGTGGGGTGCACACAAGGTTTTTTTCCCTCTATTTTAGGCGACTCTCCACCCTTTCCAGATAACAATATTTGTAGGGGATCAAGAAGTATCAGTGTAAGATCCAAAGACGTGTACACCACGGGCGAGAATATTGGAATACTATTGGTTAACTGTCGAATTATTTGCAACAAAGTGCCAGTGTTTGCAGTGCTGGTACAAAGCAATGAAGCTCACATAATACTAGGTACAGAAAAGTGGTTAAAAATTGAAGTTCACAGCAGTGAGATTTCTGGGAAAAATTTAAGCATTTATTGGAAGGATAGGCTAAGGGAAAATGGAAGTGGTATGTTTGTCGCAGTAGACAGATTCAGATCCACCGAGATAGAAACTGAAACGATTGCGAGATCGTTGGGGTAAGACTCCGTATCAAGTATGGGCATAAAATTATTAGGACTACTTGTACCTTATATCGACCACCAGATTTACCTTCCGGTGTAACCGAAAACCTTAGAGAAAACCTCAGTTCAGTAATACGTAATTACCCCGATCATATTGCCATCATCGGAGGAGGCTTTAAAATCACGCATCGTTCAACTGGGAGATTTAATTTAGTTAGTGGTGGATGTGACAAGACATCCAGTGAAACATTACTAAATGCCTTCTCTGAAAATTGCCTAGAACACACAGTTTGGAACCCCTCTCATGATTGAAATACATTAGATCTAACGGTAACAGGGAGATCTGGCCTCTTTGAGGATGTCCACGTGAAAGTGGTATCATTGATCCTGAGGTACTTTTACACAAATGACAAGCAAAGTACAAAGAACAACTACAGAAAGAGAAAGATGTAAGTTCAGTAAACTGGATAAAGAAGCAGTAGTGTTATATCGCAGTGTGTGCACTGGACAGATATACACCCAGTAGAAAAGTTCATGATGGGACAGACCAGCCTGGTATATAGTGACCGTAAAGAAACTTTTGAGGAAACAAGACTTTATTTCAGAGAACAAAGCGTTACGCCTTAATTGACTACCGTAGCAGAATATTGTCAAAAGAACTTTCACAAAATTCAAAGAAATTCTGATCGTATGTAAAGTCTTTAGTGGCACCATAGTTAGTGTCCAGACACTCATAGACGAGATTAGAACTGCGATTGTGGGAAGCAAAAGCAACATCAGGAATGCTTAACGCCGTTTTCTGATGTTCATTTACTAAGGAAAAAATCCAGGAGTATCGTCGCAACTTAATTCTCGTACCATTGGAAAGGTGTGTGAAATAGATACTTAGTCTCAGTGGCGTTGAGAAACAGCTGCAGTCGTTAAAATTGTGCATAGATTCAGGGATCGAGGGAATCCTATACCGAATTTGCTACTAAGTTAGCACTCTTTCAACTACACTATACCGTAGTTCCCTCGAACAAAAAACAGCGCCCAGTAGCTGGAAGAAAGAACAGGTTACACCCTCCCACAGGAAAGGTAACATAAGGAATCCACAAAACTACCGTCCAGTATCCTTGGGCTCCATTTGTTGTAGAATGTTTGAACGTAGTCTGGGCTCCAACATAATGGGGTGTGTCGAACGGAATTACCTCCATCATGCCAACCGGCATTTATGTCGAAAACTTCGATCATGTGAAACCCAGCTCGCACTTTCCTCGCGTGACATAGTGAAAGCCACGAATCGAGGCATCCAAGTAGATTCGGTATTTCTGGATTCCGGAAAAGCATTTAGCCCAGTACCACATCTACGCTTATTATCGAAAGTACGATCGTAATGGGGTATCATGAAGAATTTGTTACTGCTCGATTAAGGATTTACTTTTATTTTTATTTTTTTGAGATGTGGACGGAGCAAGCTACCTTGGATGGAAAATCATCGACAGATGGAGAGGAAACTTCAGGTCTGCTTCATGGAAGTGTGTTGGGGCGCTTACTGTTCATGTTGTATATTAATGATTTACGACCGAGCGAGGTGGCGCAGTGATTAGCAAACTGGACTCGCATTCGAGAGGACGACGGTTCAATCCCCCGACCGGCCATCCTGATTTAGGTTTTCCGTGATTCCCTAAAGTGTTTCAGGTAAATACCGGGATGGTTCCTTTGAGAGGGCACCGCCGACTTCCCTATTCCGATTGGACCGATGACCTCGATGTTAGGTCCCTTCCCCCAAATCAACCAACCACCCAATGACTTTTAGGACTATATTAATAGTAACCTCCAACTTTTCTCATATGACACAACTATCTATAATGTACTGCCTGAAAAAAAAGCTGCACAAATATTCAGTATTCAGTCAGCTCTTCATAAGATTTCAAAGTGATAGAAAGATTGTCAACTAGCTTTAAATGTTCAGAAACGTAAAATTGTGCCCGTCACAAAACTAAGAAACATAATACCCACTGAGTATATCATCATGGAGTCACAACTGGAGTCGGTCAGTTTATACGAATACCTAGTCGTAATATGTTGGTATATGAAATGGAACAATTAGGTAGTCTCAGTTTTGGGTAAAGCAGGTGGCAGACTTCTGTTCATCGGTAGAATACTAGGGAAATGTAGTCAGTCTACAGAGGAGACTGCATACAAAACACCCGTGCGATCCATCCTAGAATCGTGCTCCAATGTGTGGTTCCCGTACCAAACAGGACTAACAGTGGATATTGAACGTATACAAAGAAGGGCACCACGAATGGTCGCAGGTTTGTTGGATCCAGGGGAGATTCCTGAAAGAACTGAACGGGCAGACGTTAGAAGACAGGCGTAAACTATCTTATGAAAACCTACTTAGAAAGTTTTTAGAACCAACTTTGTGTTGAATCTATGAACATATTACAAGTCTTCATATATCACGCCCATATAGAGACCGTGTAGAGAAGATCAGACTAGTTACAGCGTGCACAGAGACATTTATGCGGTCATTCTTCCCTCGCTCCGTACGTGAGTGAGATGAGAAGCAGCCCTAATAATTGGTGCGAAGGAATGTACCCGCTGCCATACACTTCAGTAGTTTGCACAGTATAGATACCGTTGTTGACAGTGTAGGCTAGCACGGCCCATATTTAGTTCAGTTAAAACTGGAGTATCCAGAGGCCGTAGTCGATATATAGAACTATGGCGTGATATTTCGTCAACAACTGCAGGACAAATATTCAGAGGTAAAACAGCAACTGGACCATTGGCTGAAGGGGTTCCTGTATTTATAGAGCTGCATACCATTCTTCACATGACGCCGAATGTTTGATTATCTCTGGGTTGCGTCATCGTTCTCTATTAACAGTAATCGATGGTCATTTAGCTGGCTCAAAGTCGGCATCCACATTTTGTTCAAATTAACTTCCTCTTCTTTTCTATTAAAACTGTTACGTTTTTGGTGACTCGCTGAGGCCCGTCTATACATGCGTGCAGTATATTGCGTTGCATTTGATAAAACGCTAGTCCCACTGAATTTTTATATCTTGATCTCCATCTCGGAAAGCGTGTTCAGCGAAACTAGCGTTTTTGCAAAGGCAACGCATTATAGGGTCGCAGAGATTCACGAACATGATAACCATTTTCATAGAAAAGGAGAGGGAGTTAAATAAAACGTGAACGCCTACTTCGTGACACCTGAATCACGATGGATTACAGTTAATAGAGTACAACGACGCCAGAGATAATCAAGCAGTTACACCTGACAAATGGTGGTGCCCTCTATACAGCCCTATAAATTCGGGAACACCTCCAGCCCATGACGCAGCTGCCGTTTTACCTCTTAGTATGTCTCCCGCAGTCGGAGACGAAACGTCAGGGAATAGTTCCGTATCTCCACCATATCCTCTAAGCCCGGAAGTTTCAGCTGAAGTTGAAGCTCCTTGTTTCATATTTACATGCAATATACACACCTTTAGATTCACTGATATACGGTCACATGAGGAATGCAACATTGCATCTGTTATCGATGCTTGAAAAGTCACAAACAACTTCTTAAGCTGTAGAGAGAATGAAGTTGGTCATCTGTCAAAAGTGCTCAGGAGATTTCATCGCAGGCCGAATGTCCTCAAACAAAACCCACCGTGATCTTTGCGATTCTGTTTCCAGCCTGACTATCTGTCGTACGAATTTGGGTATGAACGGTACATAAACAATCACCTCCCGAATATCGAGGACGGATAGAGCTGTGACACCAGATTTTGCGGTCGAAGAAACTACTCTTCATTCTTCTTGGGAGGATGAGAATTCGATGCTTTCCTCTGAATTTCTGTCATTTTTCTTAATAAGTACTATGAAAAATGCGCAATAGTATCTACTGTGCCCTGCCTTTTCGTCGGTAATAGAACTGACCTTATCATAGAACAAATCTGTACCCGGAAAAAACGGTGACGCGAACTTCTACAGAAGCGACAGAGAGGTGAAGTTGTTTTCTTCTACTATGTCCACTGGCAAAACTTTGGTGAACGGCTTGTGAACTAATTCCCCGCACACTCTGTTCCCAGCGACCCAGGCTGGGAAACATAATTTAGATCGCGATCTGTGTGCCAGGAAGTTTGCAAGTTGCTCCGCGTTGGAATTAAACTAGCTAGTAGTTCTCGAGATGAGACACTTTGTTACTGTGCTCCAGCTTGTACAAGTCTAGGTCATTATTGTTACACGACGCAAGTACGCTTTGTACTTCTGTATTGCTATAGTACTTGTAGGAATTGTATTTAGTTCTTGAAAAACTTTTTAACGAGTGAACCACAAAGATCACGGCGACTTTTGTTCTTGAAGAATACATGCGGACGGCGATGAAAGCTCCTGAGCACTTTTATAGAAGACCCACATCAGTCACCTCTAGAGTTAAAGAAGTTGTTTTATTTAAAGTGTGTTGCATACAAAATTTGTAAGGCGATATGTTTATCGAACGAAGCTGCTTTACATTTGAAATAAGCGGAAGCTTGTAACAAGATCACTTTACAGTTCAGTCTCTTGTCTGAAACATACATAGAACTGCATATACAACGGATTAAAATTCAACTACATGCAGTTTATGCACATATATACACTAAAAGAACCACTGTACCGTGAATGACGGAGGATTCTTCATACCGTTAGTAATAGCACTTTGTCGTGTTCCTCCTATGAATGAACAGGGAGGGAAATTGTTTGTTTTCCAACGTCTCTCTTCTTCTATCTGTGTGGTCCACACGGCAAATATGAGATGGAGGTAGTAAAATTAATTATAAATAGTGCATTGTAATTAGATGGACACTGAATCTCCGCAACAGCATTTGACGTGAAATTAACGTTGCCTTTTTACTGAATAATATTTCATTTTACGGTAGCCAAGCCCAAGCATCTCCATAACAAAATTATCCGTCACGAGTCATTAAACTAGTGTTTATCACTCACGGCGGATTTCGCGACTTTAAAGTCCATCTTGACGTGCCAGTTTCAGATTCCAATCCGAAGATTGAGCTAAAACTACGAAATGGATTGCGATTACTAAATATGAACTTTAAGTGAATGTTTATAGTGTGTCTGCGCTGATTTTTAGTTTAACATTCGGTCACGGACACATCCTTCACAATTAAGTGTAAAAATTTGTAAGATTTTTGTAAAGATGAAACAGACTTCTTAAAACCTTAACAGCTAATGTGTGAATCCCTTCGACCTTTTCCTTAAAGTTAACCTGGTTGAGAGGCCGGCCGGAGTGGCCGAGCGGTTCTAGGCGCTACAGTCTGAAACCGCGTGACCGCTACGGTGGCAGCTTCGAATCCTGCCTCGGGCATGGATGTGTGTGATGTCCTTACGTTAGTTAGGTATCAGCAGTTCTAAGTTCTAGGGGACTGATGACCTCAGATGTTAAGTCCCATAGTGCTCAGAGCCATTTGAACCATTTTTTTTAACCTGGTTGAGATTCCAAACAATAAAGTAAAGGTGAATTTAACTCTGCAGAAAAATGGACGAGAACAACAAATTCGGGGGGCGGCCTCTGCGGATAGGTTTCCTGCATGTAGTGAAGATGGCGCTATTACCGTTCTGCGTATTAAATGGAGAAGGTTGTGATGATTGACAGGTTGTGAGTAAAGGGAAGCAACGAATTATATATATATATATAAGGGATGTTCCAAATAAAAGGTACGAATCGAAAATGTGGGTTTAATTGAAGTCTCTGTTGAAAAGTAATCACCAGAGGCCTGAGCACAACTACCCCTCTTTTTCAAGAGCCGAAAGACTCCCTGTGCTCACAATTCCTATGGCTGTGGCAGTGGCAGGAGCCTTTCCCCCCGCGTGTCCTGCAGTACGTAGTCCGAAATGAAGCGCTTCGCTTTGAGATGTTTTTTAGCGGATCAAAAATGTGGAAGTAGCAGGGCGACATGTCCAGGCTGTAGGGCGGATGCTGAAGCTGCTCCCGCTGGAACATAGCCATTGCACTTTGTGGGCGCGTGTTATCGTGGAAGAGGGTCACTCCCTCTTTGAGCAGTCCATGACGTGTGCTCTCGATGGACTTGCGTAGGCTACGGAGTGTCTCACAGTGCACGTCAGTTTTAACGGTTTTTCCGTACTCGAGGAATTCGATGAGTATCGGACATCGGACGTCGGAGGGGAAAAAAAAAAGAAAAAGCGGTGAGCACCACATTGCCTGCTGAGGACATAGCTTTGAATTTTTTAGGGGGAGGTGGCGATGCATACTTCACGTTCCTAGATGTCTCATTAGGTTATCCCAAAGCGGCATAGACAAATCTCAACCGGTCTGGGCATTATAACGTTCCGCACCTTTTTATTTGAACACTCCTTCATAAACAATAGAAAAATGTATTTGTCAACAAACTGAAACATATACGTACATCATATACGAACATAAGAAAAGTTTAATTATGCAATTAGAATTAATAATACGTGCAGCGTCGATAATTGCTTGGCATCTTCGAGACGTGCTTGAAACAAAGATTTGCGCTTATTCACGTCTAAGAGACCTCCAGACTCGTCCTATCTGCACTGTTTCAGAGTGAAGACCCTTCTTCCGTGCTTCTTCTTTTGATGTAGGACCATACGTTTTCGATAGGATCATCATGATGAAGCGAATGTGGTGGGCTAACCTAGTACCTGTAAACCTTCCTCCTGTTTCCTATCTCTGCAAACCCTGCTGCGCTGCTTCGGATCGTTGTCCTCCTGCAGTATCCAGTCTTCATTTGTGTCGATAAACAAATGTTTGGCAGTCGGTGTCAAACATTTGTGATAAACGCGAAGAGTAAGCTGCACTCATATCTCTTCTTACGTATCTGAGCAAGAATTCAAAGTAAACTAATGCTTTATGGACATTGTGTGAAGGACAAAGGTTCCCTCTGGTGAGTTGTGAAAGAACTAAGGCAGTATATTTTACCATCGATGTGTAATGCCCACCACGCTCTTATTTGAGAATATAAATATCCTGTTTCTGGAGGAACAGTAAATATTTTAGGGAGCTGGTAGATACTATAGACTAATTAGAATTGAGTATTCCATATAGGCTAACATGTGTCCAATTTTCATTTGTTGCAGAGATAAATTTCATTTCGCGTGTTAGCACTCCTGGTACTATATCTTTATTTATCGATTGTCATTTTTGTTTTATAGTTGAAGTTCTGAAGTTGTGCTGGAATTTACATAATTGAATTTTTCAAATATGATTGTGATTTGTTGGCCAGTACTAATGTGTCATTTTGCATCGTCTTAGATGGCTACGTTATCTAGACACCTTTTTAAACGAGCTGCCAAGATGACAAGGCCCCTGGACATTCTTGTGATAAAGTGAAACAACATCTAAAATTGCCGGCTGTGAGACGGGTCGAGAAGCTGTAGTTCTTCTCAGTATTTCTTCTTCTCTGTTGATAGATTCCATGTTATGGCGTATACCATTGGAAAACTGAGAAATAGATCTATTTGTTGGTGTACAACACATGCGATTTATTTTGATATTTTGCGAGTTATAAGCAGCCGTTGTCAGGTTTTATTAGCGTTATCTCCCCCCTCCCCCCAGTCCCGCCAAAAATCAAAAACAAACAAATCCAGAAACTATTTAGTGTGCAAGTCAAGAAAGGAGAAAAGTGTACACGGTATGATTGTGAGAAATGTCTAATGACGTTCACATGCGTTTATTTTTTGGGTGTAGCACGCCAACAAAAATTTCTAAAACAGATTTGTAGAGAATCCCTATCACAAAATTATATAATTTTGAGAAATCTATGTAAGACAAAATTTGCTTTTTTTTTTAAATTTACATTATAAATGCAGGGTGGACTATGGGAAAAAATATTAGTAAGTAGGTGGGTCAATGATTTGCCTTTGTTTAATACCTTCTATGAGTATGTGTTTGAGTTACAGCTAAATCTCTTTGACCAGTAAAAAATTTACCGATGTTATACGAAGTGTTTTATTGTAGTAAGTCCATACTACCGCGTCTTACAGAACCTGACAAAGAACAGGATATATTGCTCCGTGTTGCCCCAAAAAATGGCTATCGTTTTTCTATAGTTGATAAAATATATTATTCTAAACTCGTGGTTCTCCAAAACAGCGACAACAGATTTAGTGACGATGCTGCAGAAAGATAAAAATTTATCTCGTTTCTCTTTTATAGGAACGCTTCTTAGAAACTCAGTGCATTGTTCCGGAGATTTAATCGTAGAATTTCCTTCAAAATTAACAACACAGTAGGTCAGCTATTTTTACACAATATTAAAGCTAAAAGCAATAAATTTATAATTGCAGGCATTTATAAAATCTGCTGCATTAACTTCAAAGCCTTTTTATATTGGCTAGACAGGCAGTAACTTCAAAACTAGGTTCAAAGAGCATACAGAAGTTGGAACAAAAACTCTGAATACAAATCCACCGTCGCCTCTCATTTAGTTTCAGAAGGACGCAGTATCACGAATATTGCCAGTAACCTCACAGTTTTGTATAAAATGGTACCTATATGAGCATCTTGGAGGAAACTGAAATTCGCAACGATGTGCATCGAGATGAAAAAGATACCCTTAGCGATCAAAAAGGTACGTTTCATTGCATAATATGGTAGGTCCACTTATTGTAAAGAAGAGGACACGCTCAGTTCTTCATGATTGCATGTCGTATTAACATCGTGTTCGTACGCAGAAATACCCTTTGCTGCTTCCGTTAGTTTGCTGTTGTTCATCATAGGGTCGCCGAGAGTCATTTGTTGTCCCCTTTTCGTAATAATACTTCTTACATGTGATTTTAGTGTGCATTCTTGTCGATCTTTTAAATGCCATTTTTCGTGTATTTGCTTTTATTTTACTTTTTTGGGATAATATTAACTTTCTCGTCATGACTTGCCGCTGTCTGCATATCAACCTGCTGCCTCCAAGCACACCCTGTAACTTCGTTCTCCCGTGTTCAAGTGCCACTCCTTGCACATCTTAGCAGTCGTTCTGTGTTCCCTCGGGACTGCTGAAATGTAAGTTCATGTGACATGTTGATTTCCTAGATTGTAAACGATTCCATAGAATATTATGTTTTTATGATGGTTGTTGTCGAGTTATTTTATCAAAATTATTTGCTTTATGTAACATTTATCTATTTTAATAGTAGGCGAGTTCACACTACATTACATTTTTAATTTTTTGTGTTTATGAAGTACTAGGACGAGTTGTTTCGGTCACATGTGTATTACATTTGGTGTTGTTGATGCTTCTGCTACATTCCTCTCGGTTTGTCTAATTCTGTTGTACTTTGCTGTTCTATACATTGTAGATACCACTGGATCGTGGCCTTGGGGACCGAAACCGGTCGTGATCTACAAAATAAAATGAAAGTGCGAATGGTGATAGTATTTTATTCAGACCGATACTACAGATGCCGGCCGGGGTGGCCGAGCGGTTCTAGGCGCTTCAGTCCGGAAACGAGCTGCTGCTGCGGTCGCAGGTTCGCCTCGGGCATTGATGTGTGTGATATCCTTAGGTTAGTTAGGTTCAAGTAGTTCTAAGTCTAGGGGACTGATGACCTCAGATGTTAAGTCCCATAGTGCTTAGAGCCATTTGAACCATTTGATACTACAGATGCGGAACCTCCATGAAGATGCTCTCTGTGCTGAAGAAATTAGTAGATAAGTGTTACTCTGAAATGAAATGAGGAGGTTAGCACAGAAGAGGAAGTCGTGGCCGACCGCTTCCAGCCAGTCACATGACTGATATCACAAACAAGAATTTGAAAGCGTTAATAAGAACAAGCCAGTGCTAAACACTCATATTCTCGCGGAAACTTGGATAGTTAAAATATACCTGATTTTTAATTTGTAAACTAAGGGAGTTTATCTACTTCTTTTCCTCCTGCTTATGGACACTGCGTAGACTTCATCATTTAAGGTGATATGGTATACGCCAAACGGAGTGTAAATTTCGCCTCCGTCGCAGTAGATTACCTCAGTTGCCTATCCACATCCGATTGCGACACTTCCAGTCCGTCGGTCAGCACGCAACTGAGGTGACAGTACAATTTGGGCCACGCATGGCGCCGGTACGCGGCCTGGATGGAGACGGTCGCATTCCTGTCTGTACCCGAAGCTTCCGTGACACGCCTGCCGAGTGTGGAGACCAGAGGCATTGTGTCCGTCGTTGGGGCACCGGAAGGGCGCTCCATGTGCGAAGTGTTCCAGCCTGCCTGCCTGCCTGCCTCCAGGCGACGGAACGCGGCCAGCCAACTCTCGCCCAGTAGCCACGACAGCAGTGTCTCTTAACATTTTTGCTATAGACGATTTGCAAAGAAGCTCTACTATAGAAACAACGCCAGAAATTTGTGAACAGCGGTGGGGTACAAAAACTAGAGTGGAAACTGGGACTCCGGCTCCTAATAATACTTGGTGTACACGAAACTCTGTTACCATGTTTCTTTCGTGCTCATAAGAGATAGTGATTGTGTGAACTCAAAGAAAAACTGCTGAGCAAGTTGGACATTTCCACTTTTTGAATTGGTTTTTCAATTCAAACTGCGTTTTCAGACCCACGTTTCCTCACAGAATAGGAAGTAAATAAGCAAAAACTTTTATTATCTGCTATAGTTTGATAGTCCTGACACAGATCGACTCGATTTACCATCACTGTTCCTCTTTTGCGTTAGCTGAGGTGGTTCCGTTGGGGTTGTTTGGGGGAGGAGACCAGACAGCGAGGTCATCGGTCTCATCGGATTAGGCAAGGACGGGGAAGGAAGTCGGCCGTGCCCTTTCAAAGGAACCATCTCGGCATTTGCCCGGAGTGATTTAGGGAAATCGCGGAAAACCTAAATCAGAATGGCCGGACGCGGGAGGGTGGTTCAGTGATCAGCTCTATTTCAGAACACATTATTGTGGATAATCGCTTTTGTTTGTATGCACAAAGAAAGAAATGAGGAGATTGACTTATTGTCTGTACTCTTAGGGAACAAATGCTGCAGAGATTATTTGCAGAATGCAGCTGCAGTATAGCGATAGCTGTCTTGGTGAATGAAAAAGTTACGAGCGGAAAAATCGTTTTAAAAGTAGACGTGTTACCGTAAGCGATGAAGAGTGTTCAGGTAGACCATGCACTTCGAAAACGGACAGAAACTTTGAGACAGAGCTGATGAATTGCGTGTGTGTTGAACTTCAGCCACGGTTTGTTATATGCAGTAGTCCATGAATCTCCAAACTATCCCAAAGTTTGTGCTCATTGAGTAGCACGTCAACTGGCAGACAAATACATACAGAAAAGTCGAAATTAAATTTCAGGTGTGTTGAAGACGAAGGGGAAGTCGTTTTCACTAGCGTAGTAAATTGTGTTGAAACGTGGGTTGCCGCGCGGGATTAGCTGAGCGGTCTAGGGCGCTGTAGTCATGGACTGTGCGGCTGGTCCCGGCGGAGGTTAGAGTCCTCCCTCGGGCATGGTTGTGTGTGTTTGTCCTTAGGACAATGTAGGTTAAATAGTGTGTAAGCTTAGGGACTGATGACCTTATCAGTTAAGTCCCATAAGATTTCACACACATTTGAACGTTTGAAACGTGGTTCCATCATTACGAAGTAAGCGGCACAACACCGTGCGGTAGAATCCACATCTGCGCCAACAGCATCTGCGCCAACAGCAAAACAGACCGCCGAGCTTCTGCCGATGGTCGATGACGACAGTGTTTTGGGGTAGTAAAAGTCCACTACAGATTCTTTATACTCCTAAACGTCAAACAGTGACTAGTGACAGCTAAAGTGAGCTGATGCGAGATCTGAAACCCTAAATCAAAATGAAAATGAGAGAGAAGCTTTCAGCATGCGTAATTCTGCTGCAGGGCAATACCCGACCTCGTACGTCGGGGGAAACAATCCACATGGTCAAAAATTTTGGTTTTGAGCTGCTGGATCAACTACGGTGCTGTCCTGACCTGGCTCCCAATGACTTTTTCCCATTCCGATGAAGGAGCGTAAATCATAGGTTTCATCGGATGACGAGATTTTTGGGGGCGGTACAAGAGTGAATGTATACGTTGCACAAAGCTTCCTTCAGTACGAAGTTAAGAAGTTTGTCGAGAGATGAACCAAGTGCGTAGATGTCGAGGGAGATTAATTAGAGAAGTGATGTTAGTTTCGAGCTGTTTTACCAATAATAAAGTACGTTTGAAAAAATTGCCTTTGGTTTTTGACTTGTCCTCGTACAGTTCGAACTAGAATATGTGATCTTCAACGTAGATTCTTTACTTCAATAATGCAGTAATGTCCTTGTTTGTTCATCTCTTCAAATGTCAATCAGTGAAACTTCGCAACCCCTTATCTCCTTTAACTCATTTGTGAAGATTAAGGGTACTGAAGGTAAAATCGCAGTGGTCTCAGAAAGTTCCGTAGATGCCGTACCACAGTTTTCATGAGCATGTATCACAAGTTTCGTACTTCTTTCAGTTACTGATTTATTTACATCTCCTTCATCTTGGACTGTTGTTTATGCACACGTGACCACCGTGAAAACAGATTTGACTTACGAGAGCGCGTTCTTTGAAAGCTAGGCCTGCGGGCACACGCTCAAAATATCCTAGCGAATTACGTAGAGGAATGTGTAATGTTACTCAATTTTTCTGCTATATTAACAAAACAATTCTTACGCCTTTCCATTGAATACCTGCACTCATTTTCACTTTGCGAGAGGAGAATACTGAACGTTTTAGGAGAAGATAAGATCTGGACATTAATAATGATCAATAGATAATTAAATGATGTACGCTTATCAGGATATTTAACTTTCTTACATATTCATTTTATTTGACATTTGTCATTGAGACAGTTCCAGACAATTGCATAATACCGGTGTATGGTGTCCTTAAACAGTAGTGGCCGATACCAAATCTTCCCCTGTCTTCCCCCGCCGGCCGCGGTGGTCTAGCGGTTCTGGCGCTGCAGTCCGGAACCGCGGGACTGCTACGGTCGCAGGTTCGAATCCTGCCTCGGGCATGGGTGTGTGTGATGTCCTTAGGTTAGTTAGGTTTAAGTAGTTCTAAGTTCTAGGGGACTTATGACCTAAGATGTTGAGTCCCATAGTGCTCAGAGCCATTTGAACCTGTCTTCCCCCATCTAATTTCCGAGAGGAAGTAAGAGATCAACTGCATTCTTGCCCGTGAACACTAAGATGGCGCTACAGGAAAGCGGCAGAGATGGCTATTCCGCAATATACTCGCTGATCTTCCATCGCAAATATTAAATTAACACTCGAATGAAAAATTATTACGCGGTTGTAGTGTGGGGAAAAATTGGCATTTACGAAGTCGGCAGAGTACTATCTCATGTGAAAAAGGCTTAGTGATTGAAAACACCGTAAAGAATAATCGACAATCCCGTGAGGCATCCGGAGCGATATAGACTCTCACAGCTAACATTTCAGGGTAAAATAGTCACCAGTCGTCGACGTTGAAGAATAATTTTGCTCTGAGATCTTGTATTGGGTTTCACTTAATAGCCAGTTCATAAATGATAGATAAAAGGCAAAACTGCTTTGCACCGCCAACATCCTTTGCGAAGTAAAAGTCCATTCTGATAAATATCTCTGTAAACCTGCAACGTTTTGCGCGAAGAAATCTTGCAACGGTTTAGCATCCAGAAGGAAAATCGGCTGTGAGACTCCGGTGTAAGCCGTGTGATGTAGTGCAGTGCGACATAGGAATCGATCAGCTGGCTCGCTACGTGGCGTACGTGATCCCGTCGGCTTCCAGCGACGGCGCAACTTTCACGAGTTGGTTGTTCCAGATTTATTGCGATCGTGATCTGGCGCTGTGTGCCCGGGACGCAGACTGCCTTGCTGGCTCGGTTTCTCCTCTACCGGCCTATCGCAGCAGACCACAAATTAGTGCACTTCTACCACTTTTATCCCTCGTTTACGTAAGTGAATTGTATTTGTAGCCTGTTACCATGATGTGTCGCTATGATCTGTGATCTACATCTACATCTACATCTGTTTCTTCATGCCACCGAGTGTGAGTGGTACTCGGTCTAGGGGTCTAATTTTCCTCCCTTTCCATTCCGTCCACGGGCAGCAAGCGGGAAGAAAGCTTGTCGGTATCTTCTTCCTCTTGCTGCTGATGTTGTTGCTGCTGCTGCTGCTGCTGCTGCTGCTGATGATGATGATAACGATAACGATCATGCTAATTGCTTTCGGTCCGAAGATTGGTTAATTGCAGTTCCCCACACCAGTTTATTCTGTTTACACTTTGAGATTTTAAAAATATTATTAAATATTCTTCCCCAATTTATCAATGGTTTTTCGGAAATAAATTCATTTGTACGTCTATAACAATGTTATCCTCTTTCCACTAGTTTTTATACACTCATGCCAGCGCTTCTTCCGAACCTCGAATTACTTCTGGAAATAATTTTTTTTTTATAATGACGCCTTTTTAATCTTATCTGTGCTTGCAAACGGCGCCCCTATAAGGTTTTACTTCTTTTTGGGAACGTAAGGGTCACATGGGTTCAGGTATGGCGAAAATGGGACTCCAGGATATCACTACAGTATAGGTTTTGGCGAAAACGTCACGAACAAGCGACGGAGTGTGTGCAGGTGCCTTACCGCAGTGCAGAAAGCAAGAATTTGTTTCACCACAAACACTGGAGTTTTATTCGGGTTGCTTCAGACAAACGGCATTGAATTTTTGAGTAATACTCGTTACTGATCTTTCGACCTTGTTGCAATAAATAATGGTACCTTGTACCGTTAAAATGGGAGAACCTGTGAGAATAAATTTCACATTTCACCGCAGTTGTGGATTTTTGTTTCGGTCTTCGCGATCCAGAATGATTCTACAGGGGCTATTGCGAACCTTAGTTTCGACGTCATATCCATAAACCCATGTTCCATCATCTGTTGTTATACATTTCAATAGCTCTGATCGTTGTTGACTTCGTTTAGCGACTCGTGGCTCTTAAAACGACGCAGTTTTTTTTAAATCGAAGTTCAGCAGTTTAAAACTAATTTTGCTCTTACAAATGTCATTGCTAAAACATAAAAAAATTTCATGAGTTGAGCCAGTTTATATGCGATAAACCTCAGCGGTCTTCGCTGTTGTGATATGGCGGTCGTTCTTAATGTAATATTTTCTGGCACTTTTTCCACGATTACATCGGTTTGATGATGATGATGGTGTGTGTGTGTGGGGGGGGGGGGAGGGGGGGGGAATCTTTTAGTAACGTCTACACCATTAAAAAAACCCGTCTTTTATTCATACGAGTCTTATCAAAAGCCATACGTGACATTTCTTTTGCTAGTTTTAGAACTTCACTGCACTTTACCCCATTCGAATAGCAAAATTTAATACAAATTCTCTGATCCATTGTTATATAAAATAAACGCCGCTACTACCAAAAACATGTAACCTTTTTGACAGCTGTCAATAGAGTAAATACCCGATAGGGCTAACGCTGTACAGATGCTTTTCACATAACACAACGAAAATAACCTGCGAACTGGACTTACACAACACTTGAAATTACGGAATTCCCTTTACTGTTTCAACACACTTCGTAGAAGTGATTTTTGCAATAGCCAACAAAATGGAATTTATCTGGCGAAAAGCATTAAGTCTGCTGGTGCTGGATGTCTGCTATTATAGTAAGAATTCGTAGTAATGGATAAAATAAAAATGAACGATTTGCACATTCTCCATTGAGCTACAGAACCACAGTTTACATCCTTTTATTTCTGTTATGTAGCTAATAGGAATAACTTGAAGGATAAATGAAAAAAAACACATTTATAGTATACAGTAATTGCTTTAGGATAACATTATTGGAAACAAACCAGGCGATGCCTTGTATTTGGGTGTAAAGAGGAAAACCGTAATTTTTTGTGTTACTCGTACCGTCACAAACGGTCAGATTTTAAGGCAGAAGTAGTAAAACAAAATCAGTGGAACTCGGAAGCAAATGAAAAGAAGTGTGCTGTATATACTGAAAGTCAGTCAGTCCTGCGTTACTGGCACTGCGTACATATGATTTTCGAGGTTAGCCACTCATTTCTTCATCGTAGGAAGTTGTGTGTATTGTTTTAGCTCAACACTAGATTTGATTAAATTAAAATAGTCCTATTTCAGATTTTTTTTCTACGGGTATAGAGCAGTCACCCCAAGAATCTTTTGTCTCAAACCGAACAGCGGGCGTCTTGTGTACAACATAACGTAAATGACATAAACAAAAGTGTATAGGCGTCATATGAAATTTCCTGGCAGAGTAACAAGTTCACGCCGGCGCGTACTATCGGTGGCCCACGCTCGACTCTTATCAATTATGCTACCAGCAATACACTAATGTATGACTTATTACCTATCTGCCAGGAGCAACGAACAACTATGAATACAATAGAGTGGTTTTATAAATCGAACGTGGTATCTCTGCATTTGTAGTCGTCGAGATTAAGCACTAGAGCACGGAAGTGGCCTGGAAGAAATGTTTATTCCTAGTTTCTTTGGAAGAAATGTTCAAAAAATGGTTCAAATGGCTCTGAGCACTCTGGGAGACAGTTCCATACAATTGCGTAGAAGCGGTGCTTTGCGTTCTTAAACAGTAGTGGCCGATACCAAATCTTTTCCCTGTCCTCCCCCCCATCTAATTTCCGACAGGAAGTAAGTTAGATCAGTTGCATTCTTGCCAGTGAACACTACGATGGCGCTACAAGACAGTGGCAGCGATGGCTATTCCACAATATCTCGCTGATCAGAAAAGTTATCTTCCATCGCAAATACTAAATTAACACTCGAATGAAAAATTATTACGCGGTTGTAGTGTGGAAAAATTGGCATTTGCGAAGTCGACACAGTACAATCATATCACAGGTGAAAAAGGTTTAGTGATTGAAAACACCGTAAAGAAAAGAGAATACAATATCTCGACAACCCGGTGAGGCATCCAGAGCGATATAGACTCACACAGCTAACAATTCAGGGTAAAATAGTCAAAATGGTTCAGATGGGTCTGAGCACTGTGGGACTTAACTTCTGAGGTCATCAGTCCCCTAGAACTTAGAACTACTTAAACCTAACTAACCTAAAGACATCACACACATCCATGCCCGAGGCAGGATTCGAACCTGCGACCGTAGCGGTCGCGCCGTTCCAGACTGAAGCGCCTAGAACCGCTCGGCCACTTCGGCCGGCGGAAGAAATGTGAATTAGTAAATTGTGTCTAGAACTACGTAATCGAACTCAAGTGCTGAAGAATTCCTGAAGTCCTCTGTCTTGCTAACATTCATTCAGAAGGCGAAAACTGTTGGAGTCAGTCAGAGAGAGAGAGAGAGAGAGAGAGAGAGAGAGAGAGAGAGATTTCACGGGAATTGTGACTGAGTGTCAAATGCTGTTGAAACGTGCCTGCTACCGTCTGAATGCCACACGCTGTCATTTTGGCGGTCTGGTGGGGGTGCCTCCCGTGGATGGCACAGCTCCGGTGGTGGCCT